>NW_026942870.1:0-67284 GCF_024139115.2 Armigeres subalbatus | reverse complement strand
ACAACTCATCGCGGGTTACCAATGCAATGATGGTGTTTTTGCATGCCTGTTTTCCGTAAAACTCGGGAAAATAATACGAATGCGTGTTTTGAATGCTACGTGGTTTGCACTCAAACCTGAAGCATCATCAACCATCCACATTAGTTTTGTAACAAAGTGCATACAGACTACAGAGTATCAACGCGCAAACCTACTCGGGGAAATGGAAGATGTGTCGTTCGGCTGCAAATAAGTCTGACCACGACCGAGAGCCTGAGTCTGTGACAAAGGATGATGAAATTCGCCTACGCTTGCTCGCCGAGGTAGATTACCCGGTTCGATGAAAACAAGTCCGATGAAAGAGTATGCCGACGGTTCCGGCGAATGAGATTTGCGCTTCCATATATTTATATTGGGGTTGTTTTGGATCAGACACAGAAATAATCAATCACGGAACGATAAAAATATGAAACAGTGAGGAGATCCGATTACACATCCCAATGCTAAACAACAATGCAATCAGTGGAGGCGCGATGAAATGGAATCGAATTCAAATTCGATTACGAGTTTTCCATCTCGTCGGCAAAATTTTAACGACTTTCTACGAATGGTAGGCGGTTCTTGTCTTGCCGAAATGATGATGCTAGAGGACAAATACGAGGAAATTTCAGAATCGATGATGATAGCCGCCGGATTGGGCACCGTTTCTTGGTGAAAACAAAATTAACATAATTCCAAATTCATGCAGGGATGGTCAACAAATTTGTTTTGCATTTTCAAATTTGTCGATTGCAGATTGCCGCTTATTGGGGCTAGTATTGAAAGCGCCTAGCAAATCTTATTTGCACATGAAAGCGGTTGGATGCCTCATTTCTACGATGGATGTGTAAATAGAAAATCCAAACATAGTATCTGTTCTGTGCCCTAATTAATTTTGATCAAGAATAAACAGAAAATATACATTGAAATGTTTTTCTCGTTTCGTTACTTACTTCGAGTTCATTTACGATACCCATTTTAGGTAGCACACGTAACCAGTTACGTAGCTCTAACCTTGTGCAGCAGATCAGTGCATTGATGAGCTTTGGGACTGAGAGATTTCAACCACGCCGGTACTGTACTATCGCAGCAACGTAAATTGTACTGTTTAATACCAACCAAAATTCTGGAATAGCTAACAAGCTGAGCGATAATTGATAGTTGCTTTGGGAGCAGCAAGTTTGTTTCGAAATTCGCTTTAGGGTATGAAACTCATTCTTAGGTTAACATCATTGTCGGAGGATTTTAGTTTTCTGAACTACAATAGTGCTGTCCAATGAAAGCTTGAAGTAGCTCGAAGTTTCTCCCTGTCCTGCTTATGCCCATTTGTTGACAAAAAAGAACGAGCAGGACGGGAACAACTTCGAGCTACTTCGAGCTGCTCATTGGACAGCACTGTGTTTAAAGGGGAGTATTTTTGAGCAGATTGTTGAAGTAGTTAAGTTTGGTTTATTGATAATAAAATGCGTATTTTGGGAAAATTTTTGATTCGTAGTCTTGAAATTCCGCGTTTCCGGAAGGTAACAGCAAAACATACGCCTTAAACGTTCGAAACCAATTACTGTTCTGAAAGTTTCTGCTTATGATGGGTCGCCCATCCAAGACATTCCGCACCCGGTGCACAATTACACAAAGTGGATCGTGTTTTGTGGGGATGTGTTAAGCTACGAGACGAGCGAGCGTTTGGCGGAGCTAAAAGACCATGGAGTATAAGACATTCATCGAATCACGAAGAAAGAAGGTGACGTCAGGGTCAAAACATCCTGTTGATCCTTACCGTCGAAGGGACCTCAAGATCGGAATGTATCCATTTTGGTTCCGGTCCCTTTTTAAGGATGGAAATGAATTGTAGAGGATCAAGATAGACTACAATTGTACCTACACCGAAGCCAGGAGAATCTTCCAGCAGAAAAAAAGGCCAGAGAGAGAGCTTACGCTGAGGTCACTCAAGTAATTCGAACTCCCATCACTTGCGAAAATCTTTCCGCAATAAACGGAGTTCTACACTATGATAGAGGAGCTGCCTAACTAATAAAGGAGCTGCCCTCCAGGAATTCCTCCGGAAGTTGCTCCAAGTTCCTCTAGGAATTACTTCGGAACTTCCGAAGGAATTCCTTGAGGTACTTCCGGAGGAATTCTAGAGGAACTTCCAAAGGAATTCCTGGAGGAACTTCCGGAGGAATTCCTGAAGGAACTTTCGGAGGAATTCCTGGAGGAACTTTCGGAGAAATTCCTGAAGGAACTTCCGGAGGAATTCCTGGAGGAACTTCCGGAGGAATTCCTGGAGGAACTTCCGGAGGAATTCCTGGAGGAACTTCCGGAGGAATTCCTGGAGGAACTTCCGGAGGAATTCCTGGAGGAACTTCCGGAGGAATTCCTGGAGGAACTTCCGGAAGAATTACAAGATTTCCACTGGGAGATCCTCCAGGAGTTTCTCCGAAAATTCCTCCTGGAATTCTTCATGGAGTTCCACCGGCATTTCCAATTTCTCTACGATTTCCTTCGAGAATTATTCCGGTAGTTCTATAGGCAGTTTCTCTGAAAATTCTTACGGGAATTTCGGCAGAATTGGAATTTATATAGATTTTCCACCAGAAGAATTCTCCGGGAGGTCCTCTGATGATGATGATGGTCCAGCTACAAACCCCAACAAAGGTTTCAGCTAGACGAAATTTTTTTATAAGATGAATTCTCTTGTTTCCTAGAATGCTTCTGGTAGCTTCCCCGGGGTTCCTTTGAAAATTCTCCCGGGAGTTTCTTCAGAAATTCTTCCAGAAAATTCCTTCGAGAGTTCCTCCGCAATTCCAATTCATCCGGGAGATTCTTCTGAAATTCCTCCGGGAGCTCCACCAGAAGCTATTCCAGGAAATTATTCCGGCTTTTTTTCAGGAAATTATTTAGGCTTTCTTCAGAAATCAAGCTGGAAATTCCTCCAGAAGTTCTTCCGGTAGTTTCTCTGGGAGCTCATCCGGGAGGTCCTCTAGGAATTCTTCTAGTAGTTCCTCCTGAAATTCCTCCGGGAGTTCTTACGGGAGCTCCTCCGGCAGTTCCTTTGGGAATTCCTCCGGGAGATCCACCAGCAGTTTCTACGAGAATCCCTCCGGGAGTTTCACCGCCAGTTTCTCCGGGTGTTTCTCTGAAAAGGAACTCCCGGAGGAACTCCCAGAGTAATTTCCGGAGGAACTCCCGGGGGATTTTCTATAGGAATTTCCGGAGAAATTATCAGAGGAATTCTCGGAGGAACTGCCGGTGGAACTTCTGGATGAATTTATTGAAGAACTACAGGAAGAATTTCCGGAGGAACTCTCGTAAGAATTCTAGGATGAACTCCCAAAGGAACTTCCGTAGGAATTCCAGGAGGAACTCCTGGAAAAATTCTTAAAAGAACCTCCCGGAGGAATTCCCGTAAGAACTCCCAGAGAAATTCTCCGAGGAACTTCTGGAGGAATTTGTAGATAAATGCCTAAAGAAATGCTAAATGAATTCCTGGAAGAAAGCCTGATTGAATTCCCGAAGGAACTACTGGTGAAACTTCAGAGGAACATCCGGTGGAATACCCTAGAGAAAGAGAAAAAATATTTCTGAAGGAACTTCCGAAATCTAAATTCCCGTGAAATTCCTGCCAAATATCGTCCAGGAATTTCCTGTAAAATTCCTGGAGGTATTACCGGAGAATTTCTTGGAAAAACTCCTGGAAGAACTTCCGGAGGAATTCCCACATGGAAGTCGTGAAATAATTCTTAGAGAAGTTCCTTAAGGTATTTCCGAAAAAATATCTGAAGGAATTCGCAGAAAAATACCAGGAGGAATTAATGCAGAAATTCCCAGATGAAATCCTGAAAGTATTCCCACATGAATTGCTGAAGAAAATCCCTGCGGACTGTTCCGAAGAAATTTCTGGAAGAGCTCTTGGCAGATATCCTAGTAAATTCCGAGTGAAGTCCGGAAGGAATTCTAGTACACTTCCGCGGAAAATCTCCCGGGAAAATTCCTGATGGAATTCCTGGAGAAGACTCCCGAAAAAAACCTGTAAGAATTTCTGGGGAAACACTTGGACGAATTCCAGGAGAAATTCATGAAGATATTTCTAGAGGATTTCTTGAAGGATATTCTGAAGTAATTGTGAAAAGAATTCCAGATTGGAATGCTAGATGATTTCGCTATTGAATGTTTGGAGATATTCCCGGAAAATTTCCTGGAAGTAATCCCTTAGGAATTAAAGGGAGAGTTCCGAGAGGAATGCCCGGAGAAGTTCCTAGAAGAATTTCCGAAGGAATTTCTTATAGATTCACAAGTGAAATTATGGAGCTAAATCGGAGGATTTCCGTCATATATTTTTGAAGAAACTTCTGGTAGAATTTTGGGAAGAAATTCCGTATGTATTCTTGACGGAACTCTCGAATGCATGCCTGAAGGAAATGCCGGATTTTTTCTGAAGAGAGAATAGCCGAAGAAATATGTAGAAGTAAATCTTGGAGAGAAGAAAAGAAATCTTCAAGGAACTTCCTCGTGAATTTCCTAAAAAAAAAAAATTGAGTTGGGGTTTCTAGATAAGGAGGAATAACAATTACATGAGAAGGATTTTCGAACGATTTTCAGAGTAATTTGTGGATAAATTTCCGGATGAATTCAGAGGTTCCCAGGGGAGCTTCTAGAAGGATTTCAAGGAGAATTTTTGAGTCCGAAATGTTTCGAGTTGTTTTGAGCTTTTATATATTATGGATCCTGGATGCCCTAATAAGTTTTGGGAATCTTTTGAATTTCAACCACCTATTTCTGTATATGATTGGATCGTAAAGTGCACATGTTTGAGGGAATTCATTTCAGCACCCTTTCAATCTTTCCACAATTCGCCGTCGCCCACTCCCCCTGCCCCCCCCCCCCCCCTTGGCTACGCCCTTGGAACCATAATAAATAAATTTCTTCCCCAGTATTGCCGATTCCTTTTGTTCTCCGTTTAAGGCAAACGAGAACTGCATAATGATGAAATAATTTTTGAGACACTGACAGCTTCATTCTGGCGGGCTAAATTTGGCAATTTTCTCTCGGAGAGACTGCCCGACCCCCTGAAGCCCTCGCTATTGACCATATTCCCCCTGTTATTTATTGGTCCGATTCCCAACCCAACTCAGTATCTTCTTTTTCCCGGAAAACCACCGTCTCCGACCCACAGACCCCCGCCAGTCAAACTTAAGAGAGGCCACCAAAATACATAGCTGGTTTTCTTCACCCCTAGAAAACCAGGAGTAAAAAAATAACCAAGGTTTCCTCAGCCAACGCTATGGGGTCGTACATTAATTACGTAAGCACTTATGGGAGGAGGGGGTCTGCCATTTTCTTACGTTCCATATAAATAAAAATTATTTGTATGGGAAAAATCTTACACGGGGGGAGGGGGGTTCTAGTATTGCAAGAACTTCTAAGTGAAGCCTAACACATTCCCTGACCCAACAGATTCCAAAAGCGCCCTAAATGCTAAGCGATTGAACAACAGAAATAATGGCAACCCCCTTTTGCCAGGTAAAACCTTCATTTTCTACTCCGTTGTCAGCAACTCAGTCTCCACAGTCTCCAACGCGCCAAAAAAACACCAACGCTACCATTTCCCAACGCTTAATTCGGGTGATTGAGGCACTTCAGGACCAGAAGCCATATCTCAACCGGAACCTTCGGGTAAGCTTCGACACACGATGAAGCCCGCGGATGAAGAAGCAAAGTGTGGTGCCCTGGATATAGTCGGGGCGTCGGTAGACCGGACGAAAAGACCCCACCGGAACAATCGGGTAGACCCCCACATCCAGTGGACGAAAATAACGAGAAGAACCTGTCCAGATTTCTCGGTAGTCGAGGCCCCCCCAGAGTGAACGTCTTTCCCACACCGGAGTTAGGGATCACCCGTCGGCGCCGAGGAATAGTCGGAATAGGGACGCATTATCCCCCTGCATACCATATTACAAGCGCAGGAACTACCAGCTCCAGACTACTGTCGGAACACTGGACGCTGCGAATACCGCCAGTCTTTATAGACATCCCAATTTATCCGTTCCGGAAGATAAGTCCCACCTCCTAATGCCACTTTTTCACTCATGGCATCCCAGGACATCAACCCGGGTTATAAGACCCAACGGATCTAGCGTCCTAGGCGGGTGATAAGTCCTACGATGTCCAGCAGCCTAATCCTAGTTCAGCTCCGCTCGTTAACCCTATTCCAGGGCGCAGATGTCACCCAAACTCAACCCCTCAAGGGACTTCCGTCGATAACAGCACCACCCCGGACACAACCGAAGGCCACAACTCTGATCCTCAAGATGGTATCTTCCCTTGGGCTACCACAACTCTACCAACACGTCAGCCACCTTGCCACTACCCTAAACCAGCTCGGATCAGAATAGTCTGTCAGCATCCTATCCGACCCCAACCCTTCATCAGAGGTCAAGCTTTGCCTCCAATGGAATATAAATGCCTATTGGAAAAACTTACCTCCTCCTCCTGTAGGCCAATAACCCAAGTGGTTGTTAATTAACAACAGCCCCTTGTGTTATTGGCCTTCAGGAGGTTAACCATGTAACCTTCGTCTCTATGGATCGCTCCCTCAGAGGATGTTATAAATGAGTTACTAAGGTAGGGGCAAACATCAGGCATTCAGTGACAATATGGATCCTTCAGGACATCCCTTTTGACGTACTAGAATTCAACGAGGAAATCACAGTTGTAGGATCCCGATCCTAGGTCCGATCCCCGTGGTGTCGACTTACTGGAAGCTTTTGAGTCTGCTGACTTGGTGCATCTCAATAATGGATCACCATTCTGGGAAGTGTCTTACGACCTTTTTGGTAGCAACTACTTCCCAATAACTGCCTACGAATCCCCTCCTAACAGCTCCCGGAGGCCACGATGGCGATACGATGCCGCTGACTGGGAAGCCTATAACCACCACACCCGATGAAAATAGCACTCCCTCAACAGTATCTGAAATCGCCCACATAACCTTGGATGCTGCTGGGACGTCTATATCACAAACCAGCAGCCGACATTGACGTAAAGCCCTTCGTTGGTGGTCGGACGAAACGCGTCGGGTGGTTAAAGCGCGTAGGAAGGCCCTCCGATTCCTTAGGAGACTTCCCGCTAGTCATCCAAGAAAGGTAAATGCGCTACAAACATACAGAAAAAAAACACTACGAGTGCCGTGCCGTCATCCAAGAAGCCAAGAAAAAGCAATGGGAGGACTTTTTCGGCTTCATCAACTCGTCCCAACCCGCCGCCGAACTATAGATGAAATAAACGCTCTCAGTGGCAAGCGTAGTTTTTCCCCCATCCACGTTGACGTTGGAGATCGAACTATATCGAACCCTCCTGAATTCCAGAGGCTTATCACCACCAGATCCTGCTCCCTGGAGAACTTCTAAGTCCCCCCAGACTCGTCGAATTCTTCATTCAACCAGTCTTTCTCTTCTGCCGAGCGTTCATTCGCCCTTTCCTGGATTGACGGAATTTTCTCTGGACCAGATGGAATAGGATACCCGATGATCAAAAACCTTCCCCTTCCCGCTAAAGCCTTATTTCTGGATTTCGTCTCAGACTAATGGTGGCTCCGTCACGTCATCCCAATACCAAAGGGTAGCGTCTCCTCCCGGGATGCCTCGAAATATCGCCCTAACTCGCCAACCTCCTGCGTCTGTAAGGTTGTCAACAGCTTAGTTAACTGTCGTCTACGCGAGAAACTCGAGGCCGATCGGAAATCAGTCTTCCGGAATCTACCAGGAGGAAACTGGCATACCCCAAGGGGTCAGTTCTGGCGGTTAACTTATTGTTGGTCCCCATGAACAGGGTGTTTGGCCTCCTACCACCCAATATTTACGTTTTCATTTATGCCGATGACATCATATTGGTCGTCGTCGGAGACACCTTGACGCACTCGTAGTAGCCCGCAATCCGCCGCAAGAGCCGGACTCAGTTGGTAGGTTTTAGTATGACCGCCAGCAAATGCGTACGCGGTCACGTATGTCGATGGAGGCATCAACTGTCAGGACCGAGCATCAAGTTGGGAGAATACACCATCCCAACAACAAAATTGTGAAAGTACTCGGCGTCTCCATCGACCGTGTCCTCACATTTTTGCTTAATTCCCGTTCCGTCAACTGCCGCACCCTCATAAAGCCCCTTTCAAAGACCCACAGGGCCAGCAACTGGGGTATTCGCCTCCGCATTGGATGAGCCTTTATAGACAGCCGGCTTCTGTACGGTCTTGAACTCACCTGTTTTGCTTACCATAACCTTCTCAACGACTTGTACCCGACCTTCAACAGCTATGTTCAAATCGCCTCCGGTCCCCTACCCTCCACATCTACCGAGTCTGCCTGCGCCGAGACAGGTATCTTGCTACTTCGCCACCTCGCTCTAGCTGCTATATGCCTCAAGGTTGCTTCCTTCGTCGCTTCGACTGCCGGAAAAACTTTCAATTGGTTACTGAGTAAATGCTAATAGAATAGGGGAGACTGGGGAGACTTGATCCCCTTTTCTGATTTCCGATGTATCACAGCCAAAAATAAATAAACATATGCGATTTCCACACAGAATCTCTAAGAAATATAGTATTTAACTTTACTGATGTATGAGAGTCCTTAGACTATTGTTGTTATTGATACACAATCGATTTTTTAAAGTGCTGTCAAAAATTGACTTTGAATATATTCGGGGAAAATTGATCCCTCTCCAAGAACTTGCTTTGATAAAATTAGAAAGGTGCCCTCAGATTTTTTAAATATTTTCCCTTTAAAATACGTGGAATTATCGAATCGCTGTACGTATACATGAACGATTTTTGTTATTGAATTCAACAGCACATACAATTTTAAAATTTGGGGACACTTGATCCCCTTTCTATTAGATCTACGCAAAAAATATTTTTTCCTGCAAACCCTTCATCAAATCCGTCAAATCTACAAAAAATTAAAAGCCTAAGAACAGATTTATATTATTTTGAATTTTTTCGCCAAATTTTTGTATGGGTGACTAACGGGGGATCAAGTGTCCCCATATTGAGGAAATAACTTCAAATCCCAATATCCTCAATCTTTTATGAGATGTTAACATTTTCATCATTACAGATATATAATAATAAGCATATTTATGGCTTGTTGCTGTGAAAAAACTAAAGACTTTGGTTATTATTATGAAAAGTTGTTCAAATTTCGCATGGCCAATAAATTTTTTTTTAGGAAGGTCAAAACATACAAACCGCTCTGCAGAATAAATAAGTTTGTCAATCCAAAAAATAACTCACCACATAAAGGTCATTTGTCTAGAGGATCTATGCTAAAAAATACGCTACAGCAAAACTACTTTAGTTCTCGATAAAACAAGGGGTGATCAAGTCTCCCCGGGGATCAAGTCTACCCACCTTCCCCTACTAGATTGAAAATTAGTTCAAGTTGGAATGTAAAGCCATTAAAGAAGAAAAAGAAGACAAATCAGCTCCTTCCGTTCCCTTATCAAGCTGAATCGTTCCCTTCCTGTGCAGCACTGAAAAGTTTCTGTTGTATTTCGAAAAACTAATTGTTGTTGATTATTAATAAAGTATTGATTATTTATACTTTTGCGGTGGAATATCGGATAGTGCGGCGCATCTTTCGAGTCCTAGTCAGAGCTAGGGAGCCAAAACAACCTTATTCGGAAAAATTAGTATGTTTTTCTGAACACAACTGGCTCGTGGCGTCCTAAGCCCTGGGTTATTACTTTGGTGTTGGTGATTGCCTGAATTCAATGCTTTTTAGTGGCTGTAAAGGCAGCGAAAAAGACTTCCGTATTCAGGCAATTTCGCGCTCGAGCAGTGTTTGGTCCTTCGGGCCGGATTGAGGGCCAAGCCGCGGTCGAAGTGCCGGTTTTAGAATAAAGTGCCTACCAGACACACTGGTAAATTTTGTGCACATTGTACGCTGGCAAGAAATTGTCATCGTCAATGATGAGTTCATAATTAAGCGATTGATTAGTGAACTATTTCTGGCAGTATCTATAGCAGGGATCGGCCCCTCCTCCACGCACAGTGTGGAATGTGTAAACACAATCGCCATCTAGTCGAATATACGGGTGTTCTCGATGATGCTAAAGCTCACCGTTCTCAAATAAACTTCGGCACAGTTGCCGACAATATTTCTTCATCAGTAGTGCTTTCTGGAAGCTCCATAGTGTTCGGAAGATTCTGTTTTTAAAACGGAGTTCCTTGGTTTGCTGAGATATTATTCGGATGGACATAATTGTATCCCACGAATCCACGAATCTTTCTATAAAAGATGGTTCGTGAACAGTCGGACGCTTCAGTAGTACTGGGATATCTTCAATGGACCAGCATCATCCGTTGAAGAAGATCACTATGACAAGCACTACATAGCTATTTCCTTCCGTGGCCTTTCTAGAAGCCAAATCATCAGTCTTCCTCAAATTGACAATCGCGATATTGTCTTAGAAAGCTCAAGGGATATCGCAGATCGCTGCCTACTGAGTGTCGAGTGGCGTCTCGAACGTGTCATGGACGAATAACATACAGCACTACGCCATGTTCAAAGAATCAAGCACATTCACAAAGGTCAGGGTCGTTTTCGATATTCGGATATTCGTTGAACGAACACACTTTGGGCTGACCAGTGCTTTCGTATTTGCTTTCGTATTCGCTGTTATCGCCAACGTCGAAAAATATATCGACAGCTGCTCCACTCTTTGGAAGAACTCCTACGATCCTATGTTGGCGCGGCACCAGACGTATGAAAAAGGGTCAAAGTCTTCTTAGCGATTTCCTGAAGGTTTATTGGCAAATGCTTAAAAGCTAAAAGGAATATACTTCAATCTTTAACAGTTCAAATTTCGTCTTATAAATAGTACTCACATTTCAGTGACTCTAGTCTACGTTTCCACGTCTTAGCTACCGTCCAGTGTTCAGTCTAGTCAACCTATTTTTAAGTATATTTTAAGGTCTTAGTCTTAAGTCATTCTTTAGGTCGTAGTTTCACTTACAGTCTCGTGATCGTATAATAATTTTCGGTTTAATTTAGTTGTAATTCATCAAATATAGGATAAGTAGTGCATGAAAGGTAACCTAAACAATATTCATAGATTCACATTGATAATTAATTTACAGGGTATGTTTCGCATGTAAACTCACTAATCTAGTTTTGTATAGTGCATAAGATAGTAAAGAGGTAATATTTTTAAGTAGTTTTATATGGAATACTTAATAAACAGGCTGCACAATTCACATCACCACATTTTCACCGTTTATCATCATTTCTTTTTTTCATGGTTTTGTTTTTCTTCGCTGACACTGTCGGATGACAACCGGTCTGTCAGACCTGCTTCCCATCCCTGTGGGAATTTTCGGATGCAGCGTCGATGTTCGTAACGCCTCCCGCAACAATCCTATTTCACCTTGCGAGCGGCAGACAGAAACCTATGGCGCCACGTCTGATCCGCTTCTTGTGACAAGAACCCTGTAGCAGATTGCACGCAATAATGGGCACCAGTAAATCCAGTCATTTATAAGTTCTACGCCGACGCCGACATAAACCCCCCAGAGACAACATTTTTAGAAGAACTTTTTTTCAAACCCTCTCAAATTAAAAAAATGTTCAGAAAAAATTTCCCTCATCCCCCACTTTCTGGCTACGCCACTGGCTCTTTGTCATGCCTTCATATTGCAGCTATGATATGACCATCAATCATTTGTGGCAATTGAATTTGTTTAGTAGAAAAATGGTATAATGCTCAATAGAGTCTTTTGGCAAGACAAATCAGCTTAATTAAAAGTCATTATTATATAACTTGGTTGGTGATTTAATAATGTGTCCAACGTGCATGCCAAGAGCTATTATTTTATTCAATTAGGAACGGAAATCCTATGGTAATAGCTGTCAAGGTGGCTCGTTTATTTAGTGTTTCATGATATGAAGGAAGGCTTGTTACTAAGCGTGATATAAATATTTAATTATTTCTTTTTTTAATTTGCCGGAAAAGCTTTGCCGGATCATACAATAACTAGGAAAACTGTTCGGCACGTTTCTTATTTTTGTGATTTTTTCAGCAAGAGAGCACGCATGTTAATGAAAATAAGCGAAGAGTTTGGTGTTGTATTTCTTTGTTCTGCGATGAATACGGTCGGGGTTCAGCGAAACTGCACCAAACGTCTTTTAGATTACTTGTTTGTGACATTTTGTTCGTATAATGGAACAGTTATAGGGAGGAGGGATCCGATACGATTTGTGATCTATTTGTGATCTATTTGGAAAAATGGGTAATTTTTCATTGACGCTCGATGCGATTTGGCAGAACCTCGACGATATGTTCAGTGGGATGGAAAACGAAACAGTCTCCCAATTCTTTAGGATCCGGAAAATTTATCCTGTTTACACAGCTCACTTTAATTTTCACAATTTCTTCCGATTTTGTTTCTCGCTACCAAACTTAATTCTGGACCAAAAATTAATGTTTCACCACCGAAACACGTACATGGGTGAAAATGAGAAAATCCCAGTCTCTGGACCCATGCAAATCCGTATTCTGTTGATTCGGGAACGTAAATGTGCGATACTGCTGCTGTACTCCGGTGTAAACTTGAAACATATGAAAAGGTTCAATTTCCATAAACATCTACACCCATACACACACTTGCACACGGAATGAAGCCACAGCCAGCCCAGTAGTGCTCGCTCCGTGCGGTCGGTGGGGGTGCTTTTCCAGGAACTTCCGGGCTGTGGCGCTGTGGAACAGCTGGAGAAAAGTTATTTCAATTGAATATATGCAATGCCCCTGCTCGGATGGGTACAAGCATTACGAACAGAATATTATTCTGGACCGCAACAATGGAACAGCAACCGTATGTTATCTCCTGTTGCTGTTTACAGTGCTGGTTTTGCTGTTGATCGTAGTCAGGCTCTGGGGGCTCTGCGATGCGGCGATGGCATGCTGCGATGAAGATGCCTGCTGGGGGGCGGCTGATGGCGGGGAGGGTGAATTACAATGACCATGTTCTTATCTTCATAATAGAACGTGTGGGAAAAAAGTCAACTGCTGACTGTTATTCGTTTTTTGAGATTTTTTTCGAATGTGAAGTAACAGATGGGAAACTTGAGTAAGTCATGCAGGATTGGTCAGCATAAATTTATGATTAGGATCTTTCTTGTGGAGTGTCAGATTGGTTTAATTAATTTGTACTGTCCTTATTAATGTACGTCAGATAACATTAGATTACACATCAAGATTTGTAGTTGAGCCACATTTTAGATATATTTTAGTTGCTTGCTAAAATGAAGGATGCTACAATAATTCAAACTTTCACTTTTAAATATGAATAAGAATGAATAGAAAACGACGGATAAACGACATTTCCACTTTGCCTACTACTCAACAGGCTTACCGCAAATGCCATAACTAATCACCTGGTATTCGCTATAATTGAACCAGAGCTCGGGTAACATTGGTTTGTTTTCGGAACAACAAGCCTTGGCAATCTATCATCTATTTATCGCACCGAGCGACCAAAAGTGCCTTCCGGCGGCATTAGACAATCACACATTCCGTGTTTGGATACTAAACAGCTTCTAATGAGTATCTATGTGTATGTGTGTATGTGCACGCCGGCGGGAGCATCTAATTATCGAATCCGGCCTACGTCAGCGTTGCTGCTGGCAGCGTGATGGAGCAGCATATTCCGAGGATGGAATGCGAGAGGTAATTGATTTCAGGTATTTGCTAGTTTAGAATTTCAGCTATGTTGTGGCAGTATCCATGCCCTCGTAAAAGCTTGGCTGCTCATTTCCGCAGATAATTAGGGATTTTGAAGTCAGCCGTATAATCGAATATAGTACCACACTTTAAAGTACTTTTAAATTCGAGAACTGTATTTGGACGTATGTAAGGGGTTTTTTCTTGTGAGACTGTTCTGGCTTCAATTACATTATATCAAGTTATTCAGAGCCCATGAAAAAAAAAAACAGATGGCTTGTGTACAAGACACTACCGCGAGGTAGACGTTGGACATCGTATGGATACTGTTGCGATTGATATTTCTGCCGTACTTTGGAGAAGTTTCTTCTCGGATCAGCTTTCTTTTGTGGCCAGTTTGTGGCCTTGGAAAGAACCCATTTATTGTCAATAACTCCAATCATATGCGCTCTACGCAATGCTGTTGAAATGGCGACGGAAACCGCTAGATTTGACAGACACCTCGTATATTTCATGTCAACTTTTGCCGTTTAACTGAAATGCATTTGAGCAATAAAACCAAAATTAGAATTATCAAAGAAATTACTTCTAAAGCCATCCATGCAAATACAATTTTTCTTTGCACTTGGAGAAAATTCGTCTCGGTTCAACCTTATCTTGTTATAATGCGCTCTTCCAATCACTAATCCCAAAATTTATATAAAGATTATCTCTTGACTGCTACCCTGACGCCATCCAAACAAACAAAGTTTTGCAGCGTCTTTCACCGTCGCCAAGCAATTGTATTTGACACCTTGAGGAAAATTCGTCTCTGCACCCTTATATAAAATTGTGTTCTGAAAAGAACCGGTTTTTTGCTATGATGCCCCTTTCCAATTACTAACGGCTTCAAATCTTAAATAAGAATCTTGCGACCAAATATCTATTGGCTGCTACAGATGCCTACATCAGCCTTTCGATGATTTGCCAAACGCCATACATGCGAATATTTTTTTTTTGCAGTGTCTCTTCTGACGCGAGCTTGTGATTCTGCTGCTGAAGGCAACTTCTGCTGTCATATCATAGAAGGTCATATCAAAATCAAAAATCTTTGGCCGGACTATCGAGGTTTCTCTCGTTAATCCGACTGTCAAATCCATACAAATAAACCAAAACAAAATCTCAGCACAAATTTTGAAAACTGACAGCATAATGTGTATAAATATGTGTGTGAATATTTTTTAATCCGGAAAAAAATATCGTTTACTGTGCAGAACTGATTTATTGTCAATGATACGCCTTTCCCAACATTAAGAGCAACAAAACCAAACGCAGAATCAAATAGAGGGTACAATATAGGTAGGGGAAGGGGGGGCAATATGCCCTAGCTAAGCAAACACTGCTCTATTGTCTTATTTGTAATGCTATATATGGGTATTTTTACATTATGCATCAGTTAAACAAGATAGCTAGTTGATGCCATTCAAAAATTGTCAAAAATCTCAATCATATTGATAATATTCACATTTCAAAAAAGTGGTGATATTCTGTTGCTGGAAAACTCATGAGGCAAAACGCCTTTTAGCTGGCAGCTCCTAGGGAACAAAGTACCACGCGTCG
Organism: Armigeres subalbatus; assembly: GCF_024139115.2. Classification (NCBI taxonomy): domain Eukaryota; kingdom Metazoa; phylum Arthropoda; class Insecta; order Diptera; family Culicidae; genus Armigeres; species Armigeres subalbatus. Next base: position 51,957 of record NW_026942870.1, on the reverse strand, counting down.
GCGAATCAGCATTCTAGTATGGATAGTCCGTGGAGACGCAAGTACTTTGTAGGTTATTGCCACTAGGGCGTTTTGCCTCGCCAAAATGTTAGATGTTTCTTCAAAATGTGGAAATTTTCGGTTTTTCCGACCTTCCCATGCACTATTTTGAAACTTTCTTCGCCTATCCTACATAATTTTAGATCTAGTTTTGTTGGTGGTAAATATGAGGGAAACCACAAAAGGCGTTTTGCATCGGGGGGGCATTTTGGGGCCTCTTCCCCTATTTCATTTGAACCCCTCTTCTCCGCCTCCGCCCCTCCGCCGAATTTGGTGTCACAAATCATAATCACACAAATTGCTATAGGATAAACTGGGGTAAAATGCACCCCCGGGGCAAAGCGACTTTTTGGCATTTTTTAAAGGGATTTCAAACATACTTTCGAAAATATTTACTGCTGGATTCTACATGTACTGTTGTGAATACTCTCTAAAAACCTGCTTAAAATGTTTTCAAAAACGTCAAAGGGTCGTTTTGCCCCGGGGTTGCGTATTACCCCAGTTTCTTCTGATAAACTATCATCTCTGGCTTGTGGTGCGTGCACGAAAACATTTTCTTCTGCGAGTGTGGCCGTGGGCCTGCAAAGAACCGTATTGGTGTACCTTTTGTCATCGATCGCGGTCATCTGGAGATGGTGTACTTGGTGACAGACGTTGTGCTTGATCAGCTTGGTTGGCAACAGGAGGCGTATCAAGAGCAATTGAAATAGAGAGAGTAGATAACTCGAAGATGCCGAAGGGTGTGGTAGGCCGAAAGCCACTCGATGATTTTTCGCTAAGACGCCACCATTTTGAACAAATTTTCAACCTTGCCACTGGTGCTACCCGCGCCTTCGTGCTGCTGTGTCCGCCCCGTTGAAATCTTGTTGAACCGCTCTTTGCGGAATCCCGATCAAAATGGCTCGCGCAGCTGGCGAATGATACTCCATTAGGTGCAGGCTCACCAAGGGGTCATCCACGAAGTACGTCTTTAAGGGGGATAGAGAGGTTCCGAGCAGAGTGACGATTCATACAAAAATTATGGAGGTTAAATTCAAAAATTGTGACGAAGGGTGGAGGGGGGAAGTGAGAATAACCAATAACCTGTATTCTAAGAGGAGGCTGTCAAATTTTCTACATTTGCTGAGACATCTAACATTTTGGCGTGACTACAATGTTATATTACACATCTTCTCGCACTTTCCATATCAGAATTCTGAATCGCCGACGCGTTGTGCGTTGTTCCTTAAGAGCAGCTAAAAGGCCTCATGAGTTTTCCGGGTACAAAATATGACCACCTTTTGTTAATGTTATCAATAGGATTAAGATTTTCTACAATTTCAAGTTGGCATCAGCTAGCTATATTGTTCAACTATTGCATGAGGCAAAATTACTCGCATAACTAGGGCATGATGCCCCCCTTCCCTTAAATATTTGAAAAAGAATATACATGAGATAGGGACAATTATTTATGAATTATTTATGGATCATCCATTACATGCATGGATGCGATTTCTCGGAATTTGCACTCAGTGGTCCAAAATATGAGCCGTCGAACTGGTGGTCCAAAATACTTCTCTTACCCTATGTATGTTACTAAATGAATTTAAATAAGTGGCAAGTATCAATGTGTCTGAAAAAAAAAACAGTTTATACAAAAATGGCTTTATGATAGCTTCGGTGTGAGGTTCGATCAGTCAACATAAGGTGGAGCAGGATCAAGTACATACAACTGGAGCCACATGTCGACGAGCGTTTTCGAATCCAAATCTGTAAGGTGAAGCATTAGATGTCCACAAAGAGCTAATACACCGGTTCTGGAACATTCTGATTGTGATAAACTGCCAAGAGCCAATCAACCCTGAAAAGTTAGACATTTATTGCAAAACAATCTATACTGGTTATATTTACAGCTGTATGATTAGTGTAAAATTTCTGCCCTGCCCTTTCATCATGCCAGGAAGGCATCAAGAAAGAAAAAACTACATGACGTTTTCATTTGTGCTATGAAGTCGTCAGAACATTTGATAAGTTTATTCAACTTAGGTAACCGACTTCAAAACAAATCTAATCTGGAATATTCTGAAGGTCTTTAAATTGTTCTTTTTGACTGAAAATTCTGGCAGTGCAATAGGTTCGAGTAGAGAGAAAACTGCCCTAGCGGATACTTTAAGGTCATCCAAGTTTCAAAGTGCTAGTATTTTCGGAGGCACACCACTCGATAGGAAGCAACGCACAACTATCATTTTTACTTTTTCACGCATGCTGCTTCGCAGCAAAGCTAAATCAACAAAAATGACAGTTGTGCGCCGCCTCCGTATCGAGTGGTGTGTCCCCGAAAACGCGAGCACTTTGAAACTTGGATTCCATGAGGAGTGACCTTAATCCATCTTGAAGCAATAAATGATGATTTTGTTGAAGTATGCACATGAATTCTTAATGAATTAATAAATGTTGTTGTATCCAGTTTTTTACGCTAGCCATAAATTAACAAGAGGTGAATCTAATTTGAGTGGGTACAATTTTTTTTGATGAAATCTTAGTAGCCAATGAACTGGGCTTTTCTCATAGAACTTTTATTGTTACGGGAAGGACTTACGAAACCCCCTTTAGTCAGACTCGTTTTAAGCGGAGTAAGCTCTAAGCTACACATACACAGCTACACTACAAGCTACACTTCACGGGCTGCTTTGTTTCTTTCACGCTGCAAAGAAATTAGAAAACAATAAGGCCAGTAAATGTTAAAATTAATGTAGAACGAAAGAGAAAGTATCCTATTGCATTTCTAGACCAACATTTGAAAAGGGCGTAACAGCCAAAATTTATTCCTTCTGATTTTTCGTCTACATGTATAGCTATATATATACTGGTGCGAGCGATTTCATTTTCGATTCGACAGTTTGCAGCGAAGTTGTCAAGGCGGAGCTAAACGTGGTGGGTTCAGTCGCTACATACCCCACCCGTATTGCACCAGAATCTTCAGCTGTACTAGGATCTTCAGTGACGTTCAGTACTGCCAACTTTGATACAGGTCGTTGATGAACTCCCTTCGAAGTCTGTACGTCGACTCGTCTAACTCGCCTGACTCGCCTATCTTTCTCTGGATAAACACGAAGTATACTTCCTTGCGTCCAGCTGTATCGCTCCTTATCGTTAGCTATCCTCACCAGATCGCCGACCTCTGCATTTTGCACCTCTGCAAACCATTGTACTGAGGCGACATTACTGGGAGATACTCTTTAATCCCGCGCTTCCAGAAGTTGTCCAGTATTACCTGGAGAGCATTCCAATTGGAATGAAGAGCTGCTGTTTCTTCCGTTGGCCTCGTAGCTGGTTGCAGCACCCCATTGGAGCTCAGGAGCAAAACATGATTGGATGTTAAAACTTCGTGTCTGGAAGGGTTGGCTTGAAAAATGGATTGTGAGTGATTCGACTTTGCGTCCAATTTGGGAATCTCGGGCTCGGGCTCATTAAGTAGCCGCTAGGTTGCGAAGGGCGACGGAGGTCATTCGTAGCTTAGTAGGTTGAAGGACCAGTCTAGCGTACTGAGGGTCGTGAGTTCGGGTCCCATCGAAGCGAAAGTGGTTGCCTCCAATACATTTTTCAAATCAAAATCTTCCACATAAGTAATGTACATACATATTCACATATGAGTTTTCAGAACATTGTAAATTAATGCCCAAGTCGGGTGGTTTAATACCCGAAACATAGGCGTTTAACTTTGATGTTTGGCCAGTTCAGCACGGACTTCCGGGAAATTTGTCCCCTGGCCCTAGTTGTCATGCAGGTGAACAGAGCTACCCAGCGGCTGGCTTTCATCTGTCTAATGCGAACAGTCAGTGGCCGTAAATAGTTCAGCCCTACGAATGTGAAAGCTCTCACGTATGGAGTAATCCGAACCACCGGTAGAGGACCCATCGACAAGATATCCACGTTGATCGCAGAGCCGATTTTTTGCGATGAAAATTGTTGTAGAACCTTTGTAGATATGCTACAGCTCTGACCAGCCTTCCCCAGTGGGAGAATCGTCGGTATTGTATTATCGGTTCAACCGAAATCTGCACCAGACCTTGTAGATACGCAAAACGATTTTCAAGTTCCTTGAAAAGAAGCAACTGTTGAGGTAAATTCAAGCTCTCCACAGTCTGAGCGCCCTTCAACTGGAACTGCTTGCTTTTTCCTATTCCAGATATGTTGAGTTGCACCTTTCTAGAACCTACTTCTGTTCTTGTCACTCCATTGGTCCACTGCATACACAGTGGTGATACAGGACCTTGTACGCCGAGTTGTTCCACTATCGACTGCTCTACTAGTGTTGAGTCAGACCCTCCGTCAAGGAATGCGAAGGTATGGACCGTTTTGCCATTCGCGTGTAACATAACTGGGGAATAATTCTGAAAAGAACTGTGACACTGGACTATGGTCCAGGATACAGATTTACACGGAAAGATACATTTACACCGAAATTAATTTTTTTAGAATAAAAAAGTTTCTCTACAAAACTGTTCATCATTATGGTATGTACTATAAAAAAATAGGGTGGTCCATTATATAAAAAAATAAAAAAAAATTTTTTTCTTGAAATACAGACATGTAATGTTCTACAAAGTTGTGGTGCAGCTTATTCCAATAAATTTAGCTAAAAAGCTTTTCCTGTAGCTCTTAAATTGGCTGATTAAGAGCAGTTTTACCTACTTGGATCTAGAGTGTACCTCAAAAAACAGTATTTTTATTCTATTATTTTTGCTTCCAGTTTTTCGGAAAAGTCGTCTTCGGGTGACCTTTAGAGCTAAAAAATGGAGCTTTTGATGTATAAATACGCTCAATATCTTTTTCCTATCAAAAGTTATAATCGTATTTCTGTCAAAATAACGTTTTTTTTTTCAACAGTTCATATCTCCGATTAGGACAGACCAAAACAATATATTTACACGGCGTTTAAAAGAGAAATTCATATTCTATATTATGTTCAAAAATTGGAAATATTTTATTTTTTTGTCTCAAGTTTTACCAATTTTGACATTCGTGAAAAATAAAAGTAGAATGAGTAGATCAAAATATTGTTTTTTGAGGGACATCCTAGTAAGTAAAATTGCTATTAACAAGTGAGCTCAAGAGCTACAGAAAAACCGTAAAAACGGATAGGCCACTCGATTAAATGTTCATCACTATATGGTTTTTTCTATCACAAATTTAGATACCATCGTTGACTCTGTACATAACATAATACACGTGGATCACAGCTCAGTGGTAACCCGCAAATATTATCGGAACGAAGCCAGAAAGGTTACGCGTAACCAGCACCTGCATCAGCAAGAGAGAAGAGAGAAAACAGCAAAAAATGAAAATCACTGCAAATTGAGCCACATTTAGAGGTTTTGTGTCCGGTGTGGTGGTTGAACTGTGTCTGATCCGACTAGACGGGCTACAAATAGTTGTAACCGCAGTAGCGGTGAGGTAGGAAAAAAGGGCGGTAAATTTATAGCTTTTCCAATCCCATGTCCAATTGTCAATGCAACCCGGAGACCGGAGAAAATTTATCGTGTTGCGTGGTTGTGTTTTCGATGTGAAATATATGTACAAGGTGGATGCACTGAGTTAGTGTTGCAAACCCATGACGGAAATACCGGTTGATAATGAACTGATCATGACTATGGAGAAAAGGAGAACATTTAAACAACTGAAATAAGGCGCTTATTTGCGGGTTCTTCGCTCCCTGCTGAAGCACCACATAAATAGATGTGTTGAGAACTCAAACAGCCTAGTCGATAATGGAACGACATTAGTAAGTCTGAACTAGCAGATTTGATTCCCATCAAGAGGATGTTTCGTATGGAAATTCCTTCGCCTTGTCTGGGTCTAGAGTATCCTTGTGCCTGCCACTTAATATACAAATATTCTTGTATTTTGTTGGCATCGAATACTAAAGTACTAGACGCTTTTATATTAACGATATCAAGAGGTGATAAGTCAGTGTACTTGGGCTCATTGGTGACCTCCGAAAGCGAAACCAGCAGGAAAATATCGGAGACGCAATGAGGCATAAATCGTACTTACTATGGACTTCCAGGACAGTTCGATTAAATAAAGTTTGTCGTCGTACAAAATTTATCATCGACTATGACAATGTGCTCGATAATTACGTTGAATATTTTTTGTCCTATCTATAAATTTCACCGTTTCCATTTGAGCACTATGCAGTAAATCTTAATAACGACTTTTTGGCTATAACACTTCAATTTCCCAATTGAGTAGAGTCAATTTGAGATTTTTCTGTCGGTCATACGAATGATGGCCTATTGGGTACTTAGGTCAAATGACTATGTCTTTTAAATTATCTGTCTTCGAAAAATGGTTTTCAGCCAAACTTCTTTTGTCTCCATCTGACTCTTTCTTGTCCATGTTAAGATCCTCTATTGTTCGTACTGCTTAGTTCCTTCTTTTCATTATTTGCAATCTTGGCTTTCTCAATCTTATGTAGTCAAAATGATAAATTTTGTGAAAACCTTCGACAAAATCATCGACAATCTTCTGAACCAATTTTATGTCGGCCCATATTTTGTCCAGTCAGAGTCTCGGTTAGTTAATCTCTGTTGACTGCTTTACGGTGAGTTGGACGGCAACCGCAAAACTAGGAAGCATGTGCGTTGATGCGAAGATAGTACTTTCTTGTAAAAATCCCCCCTCATACACGCAGACAAGTAAGTAGGAAAAGTTTTCCCACAGCAGAACAGGTTGAGCTTGTTCATTAACTGAGCTAAATAATGTTCCAACTCCGAACGGATACCGTCTTTGGGGAAGCAGCCGCCGTAAGCCGGTTAGAATTTATGTAAATAAATAAACATTATATTATCTCTCCAGGAAGAGAGTTGAAAGCGAAATTAAGCGAGTGCTTCTTTTCCACGCTTCCGGGGGGTGATGGTGCCGGTATCAAAGAGCTCAACTGACAGCTCCTTCGAGACGGGCAGGATTTATGTAGCTATTTCGCTGCTTTTTAATCGATTCCGGAGCCCAGAGTGAAGTCGTTTCTGTTACAGCCTCGGCAGCATAAATCACCCCGGAAGCAGTCTGTGACACGTTGATAAAACTGCCAGTTAATTCTGGGTGAAAGCGCAGTACCGGTTGTTGTCAGTGGGTAATATTTTATCCTCCAGCATTCATGGGGGTAACAAATTGCTCATTAGAATGGCCTCCATCATGCTCAAACTGCCGCAAAAGTCAAACGTTGCTCGATTTGCGGCATGCGGTCAACCATCGTTCGATCAATGGTCGGCTGCGATCATCAATCTGCATGATTTGTAAATAAACGAGATGACTGTTCAGAGAGGAAGGGCCATTCCCCACAGAAGTGGAACAGTATGGATATGTTTAGAGAGTACATTATTTATGCTTGCGGAATGTTTGGATTAATTCGAATCGATTGTCTGGAAATATTTTACTAATAATTACTACTCGACATTTTGGAAGCACTAAGTATTCGGCAAGACAAAATTCTTATTGCTAAACATCACACTAACGTCACACCAAGTTCATTGCTAATAGAAATTAGGTAATTTTTGGACTATCGTCTGGTCCTGCTGCTCCGACAAGACAAAGTTGTTTACGCAAACAGAATTAATGAGGGTATTAGGAACTTGTACGAAAACCGCTCGGTCCCACTCAAAGAGCAGTATAATGCGGGATGGCCGGTTGATGGTTGGTGGTGGGTGGTCGGTGGTGAGAGTAAATCTTGTCTGGTCAGCTCCGGGCAAGAAGGTCAAAAAGTTTGCAGCCACTAGATGCAGACAAGAGGTCATGGTACTGAGGCGTTTCTGTTGGATGTCGTTCCATGCGTGTAATCAATAAATGCGAGTATAGGATCAAGAATAATATGAGTTTCAGTATTGACCAACTCTAAAAACATCGCGTAGACATTTCAAAGGTTTTCTTGTAGGAATTTCAAAAAAAAACTTCCACTGGATTTTTTTTTTCAGATTTTTGCTTAGATGGAATCCGAGGAATATCCGAACTAGTTTTATTGAAATTTGAAAATTAAGTTATTGTTATTGCAACGAAAACTCAAAAGAAATAATTTCTGTTTATTTTTATCCCTATCAGCACCCCTCCATACAGATTTGTCTGATCGCGACGGATTATGTTGAAATTAGACCGTGTACCGATTAAAAATTTATTGGCGGAGGCGTGAAACATTATTTTCAGCCAGCGGTGACTTAGGTAGACGTGAGCTTATTTCAACAAGCATTAGAAATTTTCCGAAATTCTTCCACAAATTCCTCCGTAAATTCCACTAGGAAGTGCACTGAAAACTGCTCCAGTAATTGTTCCGAAAGTTCCTCCAGGAAATTCTCCGGAAGTTCCTCCAAGAATTCCTCCTGGAGTGAGAGGGTGCGTCCTGTGGGGTCTGCCTAGGATGTGATGGGGTTTGACAGTGGGCTCTGTTATACTTCTATAAAAAGTTGCTTCCCCGGAAGCTATAGAAGCCCCATCCCGGTGGATAGGAAACCTTGGGCCAACAACCTTCTTCTTCTTCTTCTTCTACTAATTGGCATTACATCCCCACAATGGGACAGAGCCGCCTCGGAGCGTAGTGTTCATTTACCACTTCCACAGTTATTAACCCTTAAAAGGCCGGAACGACAGTCACCTCCTTCAAAGTGCTCGTTCTCAGTAAAACGTTGACCAAATTTCATGACCCCGGGCTTTTCTCGAAGGGGATTAGTAGAGCCGCCCCGCTAGACCCCTCCCCGCGTTCTTGAGTATCGAAAATGTCTGTGTTTTTTCCTTATTTTTTGCTATGATGGCCAAATTTCTTCAGTAATCAAGTGCAATAAAGTTCTGGCGTCATAAAATAAAGTAGATACATGAAATATATCAAGTAGAAGTGATTTTGAACGTTTCCAAGTTATCTGATTACTGTAATTACCGATATTGAAAGCAATATCCCTGATCTAAGATTTATGGTCATATTTCTTAAAATCTGATCCAGAAATAAACCAGACAGGAGGTAGAATTATCACAAAAAACTGTAGACATATGTGTAATCAATTTTATGTATTGAAGATACTATTTTTAAACATTCTAGTTCATCCAAAATATCCGTGAGTTCAGGTCTTGAATTCTACCATAGAAGCGAAAGGTAATGTGCACATAAAAATACTCAGAGTACATCCTACTCAGTTCAAAGATATCAAATGACTCTTGGAAAACTTTTCTGCGTGTCCCATAGTGACATTCTAGAAAGCGCGAAATGTTCTGAAGTTCGGCTCGTAAGACCTACGCTACAACGGCCTTGAAAATGTTTTCGGCAGCTATCATAAACCTTCCCAACAGATCCTTGGATACATGCCAAGAAACGTTATACCGATCTTTCTGCACTTCAGTACACTGCAGGTCATCCAAAACGTTCTTGAGTTCAGGTCGTCAGATCTACAATCAAGTAGAAGCACAATGGTTGTTTCAAATCAAGGTCAGGTCATCCTGCCCAGTTCAAAGAAATCAAATGAGTTATGGGAAATTTTGCTGCGTGCTTCAGAATGCCATTCTAGAATGCGCAAAATGTTCTGAAGTTCGGCTCGTAAGACCTACGTTACAACGGCCTCGAAAATGTTTTCGGCAGTTATCAAAACCTTTCCCAACAGCTCCTTGAATACCTGCCAAGAAAGGTTATACCGATCTTTCTGCATTTCAATATACTGGAGGCCATCCAAAACGTTCTTGAGTTCAGGTCGTCAGATCTACATTCAAGTAGAAGCGCAATGCTTGTTTCAAATCAAGCTCAGGTCATCCTGCCCAGTTCAAAAAAATAAATGTGTTATGGGAAATTTTGCTGCGTGCCCCAGAATGCCATGCTAGAATGCGCGAGATTTTCTGAAGTTCGGCTCGTAAGACCTACGCATCAACGGCCTCGAAAATGTTTTCGGCAGCTATCAAAACCTTTCCCAACAGCTCCTGCCAAGGAAGGATATACCGATCTTTCTGCACTTCAGTACACTGCAGGTCATCCAAAACGTTCTTGAGTTCAGGTCGTCAGATCTACAATCTAGTAGAAGAGCAATAGTTATTTCAAATCAAGCTGAAGTCATACTGCATAGTTCGCAGAAATCAAATGACGTATTGGAAAAATTTCTGCGTGCCCCAGAATGACATTCTAGAATGCGCGAAATGTTTTGAAGTTCAACTCGTAAGACCTACATTATAACGGCCTCGACGGTGTTGAACTTAGTCTGTAGATTAAAAAAAAAACCTTGATAAAGACTAAAAAAAAAAAAAAAACAACGGCCTCGAAAATGTTTTCGGCAGCTATCAAAACCCTTCCCAACAGATCCTTTGATACCTGCCAAGAAACATTATACCGATCTTTCTGCACTTCAGTACACTGCAGGTTATCCAAAACGTTCTTGAGTTCAGGTCCTCAGATCCACAATCCAGTAGAAGCGCAATGGTTGTTTCAAATCCAGCTCAAGTCAATTTCATGACCACCTCGGCATGATCTGCCTAGGATCCGACGTATAACACGCGTTAATACCGAAGCTCCAACACTGCTAGAGATTCAAACAGCCATTCAAAGCGTGAAATCGAATAAAGACCCAGGGGACGATCGCATATCAGCCGAGATGCTCAAAGCTGACATCCGCTCAACTACTGCATCATTTATTTCGTAATATCTCGGAATACTGGCAACTATCCCGGTCGACTGGATGCAAGGTATCTTAGAGAAGATACCCAAAAAGGGTGACCTGACTGTATGCGATAACTGGCGAGGCATTATGTTGCTGTGTATCGTTCTCAAAGTTCTATGCAAAATTATCCAAGCCCGGATTCAGGAGAAGATCGATGCAACTCTCCGGTGGCAGCAGGCTGGATTCCGTGACGGAAGATCCTGTGTGGACCATATTGTCACGTTCCGTATCATTCTGAAGCAGGTCCACGAATTCCAAGAGTCCCTTTACTTGGTATTCATTTACTACGAAAAGGCTTTCGACCGTCTCAATCACGAGAATATGTGGGGCTCCCTGAGACGCAAGGGAGTTCCTGAGAAAATCATCGGCCTCATCGAGGCATAGTACGAGGCCTTTTCGTGTAGAATGCTACACAATGCGGTCCTGTCCGATCCTATCAGGGTCGTAGATGGTGTGAGGCAAGTATGTATTCTATCACCGTTACTGTTCCTCATCGTAATCGACGCTATTCTGGTAGATGCGATTGACCGTGAACCATACCGCGGGCTGTTATGGCAGTCTATAACCATGGAGCACCTGAACAACTTCGAATTGGCTGATGACGTTGCACTCCTCGTGCAACGGCGCTCTGATATGCAGAGTAAGCTCAACGACCTTGCCGAGCGCTTCTTTTCGGCAGGTTTAGTCATCAACGTCAACAAAACCAAATCGTTGGATGTAAACACGGTGACTCCTTCCAGTTTCACAGTAGCCGGGCAACCAGTGGAGAAGGTTGAAAGCTTCCAATATCTTGGTAGCCAAATGGCGTCAGACGGCGGTAACAAGATCGACATAAGCGCACGGATCAAGAAAGCAAGGGCTGCCTTTGCAAGTTTAAGAAATATCTGGAAAACAGGCAGATAAGTGAACGCACCAAAATACGAATTTTCAACTCTAACGTGAAATTTGTGCTGTTATACGCTAGCGAAACATGGTGTGTATCAGTGGAGAACATTCAGCGGCTACAGGTGTTTATTAACAGATGCTTGCGGTATATTATTCGGGCCTGTGAGGCCACTGGATCTCAAACAACGAGCTCCATCGTCGTTGACACCAGAGGCCGATAGCAACAGTAATTCGGGATCGGAAATGGGGCTGGGTCGGCCACATTCAACGTAGGGGCGGAAACGGAATCAGTATACAAGCAGTAGACTGGGACCCAACGGGACATCGCAGCAGAGGCAAACCCAGAGGCTCATGACAGCGGAGGTTCGAAAGTTCCTCCGGGAACTCCTTCGGAAGTTCCTCCGGGAACTCCTTCGGAAGTTCCTCCGGGAACTCCTTCGGAAGTTCCTCCGGGAACTCCTTCGGAAGTTCCTCCGGGAACTCCTTCGGAAGTTCCTCCGGGAACTCCTTCGGAAGTTCCTCCGGGAACTCCTTCGGAAGTTCCTCCGGGAACTCCTTCGGAAGTTCCTCCGGGAACTCCTTCGGAAGTTCCTCCGGGAACTCCTTCGGAAGTTCCTCCGGGAACTCCTTCGGAAGTTCCTCCGGGAACTCCTTCGGAAGTTCCTCTAGTAACTTCTTCGGAAGTTCCTCCGGGAACTCCTTCGGAAGTTCCTCCGGGAACTCCTTCGGAAGTTCCTCCGGGAACTCCTTCGGAAGTTCCTCCGGGAACTCCTTCGGAAGTTCCTCCGGGAACGTCTTCGAAAGTTTCTCCGGGAGCTCCTTCGGAAGTTCCTCCGAGAACTCCTTCGGAAGTTCCTCCGGGAACTCCTTCGGAAGTTCCTCCGGGAACTCCTTCGGAAGTTCCTCCGGGAACTCCTTCGGAAGTTCCTCCGGGAACTCCTTCGGAAGTTCCTCCGGGAACTCCTTCGAAAGTTCCTCCGGGAACTCCTTCGGAAGTTCCTCCGAGAACTCCTTCGGAAGTTCCTCCGAGAACTCCTTCGGAAGTTCCTCCGGGAACTCCTTCGGAAGTTCCTCCGGGAACTCCTTCGGAAGTTCCTCCGGGAACTCCTTCGGAAGTTCCTCCGGGAACTCCTTCGGAAGTTCCTCCGGAAACTCCTTCGGAAGTTCCTCCGGGAACTCCTTCGGAAGTTCCTCCGGGAACTCCTTCGGAAGTTCCTCCGGGAACTCCTTCGGAAGTTCCTCCGGGAACTCCTTCGGAAGTTCCTCCGGGAACTCCTTCGGAAGTTCCTTCGGGAACTCCTTCGGAAGTTCCTTCGGGAACTCCTTCGGAAGTTCCTTCGGGAACTCCTTCGGAAGTTCCTTCGGGAACTCCTTTGGAGTTACTGTTCCTCCTGTTCCTCCGGAAATTCCTTCGGAAGTTCCTCCGGGAGCTCCTTTGGAAGTTCCTCCAGGAACTCTTTCAGAAAACTTCATAAATTTCTCCGCAAACTCAACAGAAATTACCACGAAGGTTCCTTAAAATATTTCTTTTGAATTCCATCCGGAATTCACATGGAATTCCACTAAACCTACCTCCCAGAAATTCTTTCGGAGATTCGTCCAAAGAATTCTTGAAGAACTTCTTATGGCAATCAAATTGCGAAATTTAGAATTAGAAAATCTAACGCGCACTCCTCTGGTAATTCTTTCCTCAAAATGCCTCCACGGATTCTCCGGGAAAGTGGTTCACAAATATATTATTATGGAAATTAATTCTCTGGATTTTTTTTTAAGTAAACCTCTGATTTTTTTTTCAAGTACTTCTTCAGAAATTCCTCCATGAATATCATTACAGGATTTTTCCGGGAAATTCCCTCGAAAACACCTCCGAAATATCATAACGAAAATACTCCGAAAACTCTCCCGCTTTTTCATCAGTGACTTTTTTTAGAAATTCTCCAAGAATTCTTTCAAAAACACCTACCCTACAAGAATATACGCAAAAATTCCTTTAAAAACTCTTACAGAAATACATATCCTCATATCAAGCACTATCTGGATTAAGGGCGAATCTCGCAAAAAAGGATTCTCTTCGGCGACTACTCATCTCAAAGAAAAGTGGTTGCATTCTGAGGTGATAAACTGAAAAGAAATCCTCTGCTTATAACTTTTATCAAAAAGGGGAAGTCGACGCAGAGAATAATTCTCTCTTACAACAAGCCCCTCTTCCATGGAGAATTCACGACGAAATTTTTGTGGGAATATGCGAAGGAGTTCATGAAAGATTTTGATGATCAATGCATGAAGTATTTGTTGAAGAAATTCGCAAAGGATTTCCTGGTTTGAAATTCAGAAAAAAAATATATAAATTCTTGAATGAATTTCGTGTGGACTTTCTGTAGAAATTCTAGAAGTAGACGTACTAACGTATGAATTAACAAAGAATTAAAAAAAAAGATTATCGAGTTTCTAAACAATGTTTAAATAAAGTTCTAACCGAAATTTATGTACTTACTTGATACTTGATGGGCTACAGCTCATCGATGAACCTACGCCGAATGGAGTATCCTTCTCCACTGGACTCGATCCTGGGCCAATCGCTTCCAGTCGCCCTGAACATTGAGCGCCCTCAGGTCCTCTTCAACTGCAAAAAGCCATCGTGTACGCGGCCTTCCACGAAGCCTGCGGCTCTTCCGGTTCTCTACTAAATATTATCTTCGCTTGACGACCTTCCGGCATACGAACAACGTGACCAGCCCACCGTAGTCTGTCGTGTTGTATAAGCTTAATAATATCCAGCCCTTTATACACCTGGTACAATTCGTGATTCATGCGACGCCGCCAGATACCGTTCTCCTGTTTACCGCCGAGTATTGTTCGCAGCACCTTACGCTCAAACACTCCGAGAGCTCTCCGATCAGCCTCCTTAAACGTCCATGTCTCATGGCCGTATAAAGCCACCGGAAGAATCAGAGTAGTATACAGCGCGAGTTTTGTTTTCATTTGCAGACTACGGGACTTAAGCTGGTTACGAAGTCCGTAATAAGCCCTATTTGCAGCTGCAATACGCCTTTTCACCTCGCGGGTAATATCATTATCGCACGTCACTAATGTTCCAAGATACACAAATTCTTCTACCACTTCAAATTTTTCACCATCCAGCACCATTTCACTACCACCACCACTAATGAACCCACGTTGATTGCCAGCGACCATGTACTTCGTTTTGCTGGTATTGATCGTGAGTCCAATCCTCGCTGTCTCCCTCTTAAAAGGCGCAAAAGCCTCTTCCACGGCACGGCGATCAATTCCGATAATATCGATATCGTCCGCAAATCCCAGGAGCATATGCGATTGTGATAATGGTACAGCTTCTTTGCACACCAGCTCTCCTAATCGCTCCCTCGAGCGCTATATTGAACAGTAGGTTCGAGAGTGCATCACCCTGCTTTAATCCATCTAAGGTAACAAATAACGTCGATATTTAATCCGCAACCCTTACACTTGATTTCGATCCGTCCAACGTTATACGAATCAGCCGTATCAGTTTCGCCGGAAAACCATGTTCAAGCATAATTTGCCATAATTCATTCCGTTTCACTGAATCATACGCCGCCTTGAAATCAATAAACAGATGATGTGTCTGCAAGTTGTACTCCCGGAATTTATCAAGGATTTGTCTCAGGGTAAACATTTGATCCGTCGTTGATCGGCCCTCACGAAAACCTGCTTGGTATTCGCCGACGAAGGACTCTTCAAGCGGTCTCAATCTGTTGAACAGAATACGGGACATAATTTTGTACGCCGAGTTAAGGAGGGTTATTCCTCGGTAATTGGCGCACTCCAGTCTGTGCCCTTTCTTAAAGAGAGGGCAAATGCGGCCGTCCAACCAGCTAGCAGGCATTTCCTCGTCTTCCCATATTTTCGACATAATATGGTGCAGAACTTCATAAAGCTGCTCACTGCCATGTTTGAGAAGGTCAGCCGGGAGCTGGTCCTTCCCCGCAGCCTTATTGTTTTTCAGCTCTTTGACAGCTTTTTTAACCTCATCTAGTGTAGGTGACTCCACAGCTTGTCCATCGTCGCTAATATTTATTCTGTTCACCGATGCACCGTCACTTCCTCCATTCAACAAAGTCTCGAAGTGTTGCTTCCACCTGGCAGCCACTTGAGTTTTATCTGTCAGCAAATTCCCTTGTTGGTCGTTGCACATGACGGGAGATGGCGCTGTCTTTCTCCGCACGCCATTGACAGACTCATAAAACCTCCGCATATCGTTCTGCTCCATTTTTTCCTGCGCCTCACCAAATTTATGTACTGCCGAAGAAATTCTAGGAACAATTCGCTCATTTTCTGAATATGCATTTTGTTTGAACAAATATTGTTTTGTTTGATCGAAGATACGTTGCACAGGGCTTCTAGTGGTTCCCCAATGAAAAATTAAAGCTGTATGAGCTACTTTTTAGCTGAAAAGCCTATTTCTAATGAAATAAGCCTGTCATCAGCCTTCAATGTTGTTGTCTTGACATTTGAAATGAGAATAAATGCTGCATAATTGTAAAGAAAATGATTGTCATATGAACTTGGCTGAAAATATGTATTTCCGACAGGACGACGTCATCGGCGTGGTAAAAAAATATTCGGCGTCGTGGATAATTTTCATACAGCGGCACCACGGTTCATTTTTGACGGCTCCGTCGTGCGGCGGCGGACAGGTCTAGTTGTAATCAGGAAAATGAAGGTTCACATCTGGTATTGGCCATGTTTCACATAAAGCAAAAACATCGCATTGTAGTTTGTTAACTTAAAATTTGAAAGTATCTTTTTTTTGCAGAATATTTCGACAGTTTCACTGTAGAATCGATACCCAAGCAGCACAAATTGTTTCACTACTGAACATTTCACTGTGTTGCAGCTATTCGGAAAGAAACAATTTTTACGTATGTGTCATCAAATATAACTCTCTTGCAATCTAAAAAGCGCAAGAGGTGGAGCCTACGGAAACATCCTTCGATTGCAGTAAAATTGCAATAATGTTGCAAAATACTACAGCGGAAAAAAATTAAATAAAAATATAAAACTGGATTCGATTTATGAATCTTGTGATCGATAGTCCTTCACTCTACCACAGCACCATTCTTCACTTCGAAGGGACTGCTTGCTGACTCACCATAAAAACCATACGATTATGAAGTTTTGTACTCGGGTTTCCTGTAACTTGATTGCACCATCACAGGAAAAAAATGTGACGTGTCAAAACGTTGAACGATGCTAAATTAAACGTGAAGACACATTCAACTTATTTGCAACTTAATTTAAACAAACAATTATATTTTGAAAGACGCATTGAAGTTACATGGTGAAAAATATGCAACTTAATGATTTTGTTTCGTGTTTGCAACATGAAGTGCAGTATTCTTTGTTTGTTTGTTTCCAAATGTCAAACACATACTGCATTGCAATTTCAATGAAACATTGATCACAATTCGAACGTTTTTGACATCTTGATGCAACTTTTCCGTGCTTTAATGTTTTTCCAATGCCTCTAATGAAACTGAATAGAAACAAGGTGCTTTTAGGAAGATGTTGCGTGTGCTACTTGAGTACCATGTTATCCCTAACGACTAAGTTAGCCATCGAAGGATACGAATGACTCGAGGAGGGGCATTTTCGGAGCCAAATTGCTTTAAAAGAGGAGTCAGAATGGGAAGAATAGCTTTGTCCATGTTTCTTACGGGGTCGGTAGCATAAAAAAAATCTGAGGATGAGCTCCACGATTCCAGAAGGTGTGAACATCGGAGCGTTCGGAGGTTGTTCTGTTTTCTCCCTATGCCTCCCATTCTGGCTAAAAAATCGATAAAAATGGCATCTGGGATTTTAGATGTTTATGGAAGCGATGTGGGCAGCAGGGACTATGTCCAAGGGCTTGACGATCCCTCCCCAGGCCATCTGCGAGTTGTGGGGCTTGCCTAGGATGTGGTGGGGTTTGACAGTGGGCCCTGTTAAACCTCTATAAAAAGCTGCATGTATCCGCAAGTAGGCCCCACCAAAGCGACCGTGTGCCGCTCAAAGCGCACAAGCCCAAGTCCTGGTGTTAGGTGGGACGCTAAACAGCCCTGACACGACGGCCCTCCGACGAGACAGGAGGTTTGCGCAGGCCCAATAGGCCGCCTAGAAAACCAATCATTACGAACAATATAAGAGATAATGCGACTCGATATAATCGGCAAAGACCTGCGACGAATACAGGATCACGATTGGAAGCTTGGAACATGGAATTGCAAGTCGCTAGGTTTCGCAGGTTGCGACAGGATGATCTACGATGAATTACATCCCCGCAACTTCGACGTCGTGGCGCTGCAGGAGATTTGCTGGACAGGACAGAAAGTGTGGAAAAGCGGGCATCGAGCGGCTACCTTCTACCAAAGCTGTGGCACCACCAACGAGCTGGGAACCGGCTTCATAGTGCTGGGTAAGATGCGCCAACGCGTGATTGGGTGGCAGCCAATCAACGCAAGGATGTGCAAGCTGAGGATGAAAGGCCGTTTCTTCAACTATAGCATCATCAACGTGCACTGCCCACACGAAGGGAGACCCGACGACGAGAAAGAAGCGTTCTACGCACAGCTGGAGCAGACATACGATGGATGCCCACTGCGGGACGTTAAAATCGTCATCGGTGACATGAACGCACAGGTAGGAAGGGAGGAAATGTATAGACCGGTCATCGGACCGGATAGTCTGCACACCGTATCGAATGACAACGGCCAACGATGCATAAACTTCGCAGCCTCCCGCGGAATGGTAGTCCGAAGCACCTTCTTTCCCCGCAAAAATATCCACAAGGCCACATGGAGATCACCTAACCAAGAAACGGAAAACCAAATCGATCACGTTCTAATCGACGGTAAATTCTTCTCCGACATCACGAATGTCCGCACTTACCGCAGTGCGAATATTGAATCCGACCACTACCTCGTTGCAGTATGCCTGCGCTCAAAACTCTCGACGGTGTACAACACGCGTCGAAGTCGGACGCCGCGGCTTAACATTGGGCGGCTACAAGACGGTAGACTAGCCCAAGAATACGCGCAGCAGCTGGAAGTGGCACTTCCAACGGAAGAGCAGCTAGGCGCAGCGTCTCTTGAAGATGGCTGGAGAGATATTCGATCCGCCATTGGTAGCACCGCAACCGCTGCACTAGGCACGGTGCCCCGGATCAGAGAAACGACTGGTATGACGGCGAATGTGAGCAGTTAGTGGAAGAGAAGAATGCAGCATGGGCGAGATTGCTGCAACACCGCACGAGGGCGAACGAGGCACGATATAAACAGGCGCGGAACAGACAAAACTCGATTTTCCGGAGGAAAAAGCGCCAGCAGGAAGATCGAGACCGTGAAGAAACGGAGCAACTGTACCGCGCTAATAACACACGAAAGTTCTATGAGAAGTTAAACCGTTCACGTAAGGGCCACGTGCCACAGCCTGATATGTGTAAGGACATAAACGGGAACCTTCTTACGAACGAGCGTGAGGTGATCCAAAGGTGGCGGCAGCACTACGAAGAGCACCTGAATGGCGATGTGGCAGACGAAGATGGCGGTATGGTGATGGACCTGGGAGAACGCGCGCAGGACATAATTCTACCGGCTCCGGATCTCCAGGAAATCCAGGAGGAGATTGGCCGGCTGAAGAACAACAAAGCCCCTGGGGTTGACCAACTACCAGGAGAGCTATTTAAACACGGTGGTGAGGCACTGGCTAGAGCGCTGTACTGGGTCATTACCAAGATTTGGGAGGAGGAAGTTTTGCCGCAGGAGTGGATGGAAGGTGTCGTGTGTCCCATCTACAAAAGGGCGATAAGCTGGATTGTAGCAACTACCGCGCAATCACATTGCTGAACGCCGCCTACAAGGTACTCTCCCAAATTTTATGCCGTCGACTAGCACCAACTGCAAGGGAGTTCGTGGGGCAGTACCAGGCGGGTTTTATGGGCGAACGCTCCACCACGGACCAGGTGTTCGCCATTCGCCAAGTACTGCAGAAATGCCGCGAATACAACGTGCCCACACATCATCTATTCATCGACTTCAAAGCCGCATATGATACAATCGATCGGGACCAGCTATGGCAGCTAATGCACGAACACGGTTTTCCGGATAAACTGACACGATTGATCAAAGCGACGATGGATCGGGTGATGTGCGTAGTTCGAGTTTCAGGGGCATTCTCGAGTCCCTTCGAAACCCGCAGAGGGTTACGGCAAGGTGATGGTCTTTCGTGTTTGCTATTCAACATCGCTTTGGAAGGGTAATACGAAGAGCAGGGATTAACACGAGTGGTACAATTTTCAATAAGTCCGTCCAGCTATTTGGTTTCGCCGACGACATAGATATTATGGCACGTAACTTTGAGAAGATGGAGGAAGCCTACATCAGACTGAAGAGGGAAGCTAAGCGGATCGGACTAGTCATCAACACGTCGAAGACGAAGTACATGATAGGCAGAGGTTCAAGAGAAGACAATGTGAGCCACCCACCGCGAGTTTGCATCGGTGGTGACGAAATCGAGGTGGTAGAAGAATTTGTGTACTTGGGCTCACTGGTGACTGCCGAAAATGACACCAGCAGAGAAATTCGGAGACGCATAGTGGCTGGAAATCGTACGTACTTTGGACTCCGCAAGACGCTCCGATCGAATAGAGCCCGAGTAGCACACTTGTCACATATTAGTCACTGTGATTCATATGCGACCAAATCAAGTCACATTGGAGTTGCTGCAACCAAATCGTACTGAAGTGTGCTACTAGGGAGTTCGCCGCCGTACCAAACTGACAATCTACAAAACGCTAATTAGACCGGTAGTCCTCTACGGACACGAGACCTGGACGATGCTCGTGGAGGACCTACGCGCACTTGGAGTTTTCGAAAGGAAAGTGCTGCGTACCATCTATGGTGGGGTGCAGATGGCGGACGGTACGTGGAGGAGGCGAATGAACCACGAATTGCATCAGCTGTTGGGAGAACCATCCATCGTTCACACCGCGAAAATCGGACGACTGCGATGGGCCGGGCACGTAGCCAGAATGTCGGACAGTAACCCGGTGAAAATGGTTCTCGACAACGATCCGACGGGCACAAGAAGGCGAGGTGCGCAGCGGGCAAGGTGGATCGATCAGGTGGAAGATGACTTGCGGACCCTCCGCAGACTGCGTGGTTGGCGACGTGTAGCCATGGACCGAGCCGAATGGAGAAGACTCTTATATACCGCACAGGCCACTTCGGCCTTAGTCTGAATAAATAATAATAAATAATGGAAGCGATCATCCTGATGTAAAACCTCAAAAGTTGAACGATTTTGAATATTTCTAACCGCTTCACAATTGACCATGTTGGATTAGGGCTCACTTTGAGCCAGTTATCTTGGCTTTTTGGAGGGTCGCTGGCTCTGTTTTACTATATTCCTCGTTGAGCCATTGAAAACAAATCTCATTTCCAACTTTGAAGTCAGCACGAACTTGCTTATTTGAAGGAAGAGACCGGTAGATGGTGTCAGAAACAACAGAGCGGCCTTCCTCAATATTTCGCGGTGCTTCGCCTAAAACGCTGCTGAAGAGACTGTTTCAGCGGAAAACGACGGTTGATGGTTTCGAACAAAACATATTTTTTTAAGGAAATCGCGGGAAAAACTATTCACGGCTACTCAGTGGCATCGTCAATAAGCTTCTTAATCAAGCTACTTGACACTTTCGCACGATAAAACAATCTACCACGAGGAAAAATCGGAATACGACCCAGAGGTACAAAACTAGCGTCTGTATTGCACGGTAGCTCGACAAAAAATCGAAGAGTGAATTGCAATAGGTACACGACTTCCCCTGACATTGTGCGAAGCGGTCGAATAGAAACTCCAACCGACCCAAAGTGGAATTCCTTTTGGTTGCATAAATTTTAGGTTTCAAGTTTGCCGTCAGCATCATGGAAACTTACGCTGCTTTCTTCGGTGATACAAAAACGAAGGAAACAAACCGAGGCGAGAGCTGGAGCACAAACTATTTGCCAGAAGCTAAGTGAAATGGACTCACTTTAGAATTCAGAATTTTTGCATTCAAACTGGATAGATGGATCCGGATTCAAGCAAGGCCTATTGTATAATCGTTCGTAACGAGTTCGTGCTCAAAAGCAATTTCCGGAGAATAATACAATTTTTCCCTTCATAAGCAGTCGTGGGTACTTGCTGGAAGTAAGTTTCTACTAAATTAACATGAACATTATCATAATCTGCTCTACGATGACAAGAGGCATCGCCTACGGAGTTCTCGTTCTGCATCGTGTGTACACAGTAAACACAGTTTTATGCGCCACCGGCAGATTAAAACTCCCATCCATCACACGGTGGATGTTCATTTCCCCCAGCAGCAGCGGCAAACTGGTGGTCCTCTGATATCTGGAGAAAGAACTACTCGCAGGACTCCTCAGTTGCCATTCACGATGCAACGGAAGCGCTTCTTAGTGTGCATCGCATGATGATGAAGGATAAACAAGTTGCCTGCCTTTTGCGGAACGGAAGCTCCCTTTTATCCGTTTCGTCTACAGAAGAGGGCTGCTGATGCACTGCGCTGTTGCCTGCACGCCGGTACGCCGAACGATATCAGAGATGTTTATGTTTTTCCATGTTTATGCGTGTATGCTCTCGAGCAACATAATTAATTTTCAAGAAACTAACGGGCACATGCAGCACCGAAAGAGGACCGGGAAATGACGTGACCGAACTCAGCCCAAGAGGAGAACCACAGAAACTGATTAATCATCGTGATGTTTGAGCCTTCAGTTTTCAATTCGACGGTGACAGTAGGCTTGACTAACGTACCACCGTATGTCCGCTTTTGAATCAATGGACGACAAAAGTCATTTTTCTAAACGATTAGTTGAGTCCGTTAGAGCATTTCTCCTCTTCAATTGCTTTTTACCACTACTCAGAGCATTAATTCGTGTAGTTGCGTTGATCTCTCGAAATAACCCGAAAGAAAAGTGATCTGGTCAAATATTCATGGTTGTCTGCATGTTTCATCAAATTTTAAATTTTCAAGTTTATCAGGATATAGGAAACCTTTTTCTCAAGCAATCACATCTAAAACTCCATCTGTTTGCTTTTCGCCAGCAGAATAGTAACATTTATGAATAAAAAAGTTTTGCAGCGAAAAAAAAACTTTCGCAACAGAGGTGGAATGTGTTATCGAGAGTGCGAAACAAACTTTGCATCAAAGAGACTTTGATTTTCAACTCCATTCACCGTATCGTGAGCCGTTCTAGAGGCATAGTTGATAAAACGAAAGTATGAAGGTTAACTACCGTGAGCGACAAAATGTCTGAAAGCTCCGAATTAAAAGTTTTCGGGAGAACTTACAGGTGTGGAATTGAATTTCAGCTTGTCATTGATTAGGGTTTCCGTTTTCACGATCCTGTGTACCTTGTGGTATGTTTATTGAGAGACTCACTTTAGCAAAAAAGGCCTATTATTTTGCAAACCAATTGAATGGAAGAAGTTCTCTATTAGGCATTTGCTTGGAATCTGGTTCATGCTGTAGGCATGCAGGTGCAAGTGACAAGTAGAATAGTCGCAATTGAAACATAGATTTTTGTCTCGTTTTGTAAAACAATTATATTATTGGAAATTATGCCATATTGTTAATTTGGCGCTTCAGCAATCGAAAAACAAATACAGTGAACTATCGCTAACTCTATGTTCTGTAACTCGATATTTTCCCTTACTCGATGAAATTTAAAGTCTACGGAATCTACCATACTGCGTTACCTCCTTACTCGATATTCTCAACAGTCGAAGTAATTTTCCAATGCATTTTATCGTAGTGTCGGGTCATTTGTCCGAATTCCGTTTGACCGAACACCATTTAGCCGAATAGTTGAAAATCAAATTAGATTGTGAGTAGTCAAAAGTGAGTAATGAGAAGTGAGAAGTTGGAGTAAGAAAATCAAGGGAAAGGTGTGAAAAGAATAGCGAGAATTAGAAAGTGAGCGAGAAGTAAGAAGTGAGAAGTGAAAAATAAGAAGTGAGGAGTGGGAATTGAGAATTAAGAAGTGATAGTGAGTAATGAGCAGTAAAAAAGAAGACCTGTGCGCCGCCGACGATTTTCTTCCGCAGCCGCTGCCGCCGTCAAAAATTAATCGGCGCGCCGCCGTATGAAAATTTATCACTCCGCCGAATATTTTTTGCCACGCCGATGAGGTTTTTTTTACTTTAATAAAATATTTTCCACTATCCGCGCTGATGGTGATTGAAGGACTGTTGAAGCAGTAGCCCAGTTGTACTTTTTTATTGCATTTTATTGTAGAGAGGAATTCACATTCTCAGCCGAGCTCGAATGATAATTATCAATTTACTTTATGCAGTTATGCAGCACTTATTCTTATTTATGATAAAATCTTTAAATCGTAGGGTAAGGGAGGTATTTTGGACCACCAGTTTGACGGCTGATATTTTGGACCACTGAGTGCCTCCGTAAGGGTGTGTGTGTGTCCAAACTAACCCCCACTGTCTGGCAGTCAGTTAGTTTGTACGTAAGCTTGGCCAAGCATAGAAAAAATCCTTAAAATTCACGTAATATTTAATTTCTCAGCACATAGTGGGATTGTTCTCCTTCTAAATTTACGAAATTGCTCCTTCTAAATTCCTGTTGGCAATCCTTTCAAAAAGTTATCCAAAAAACAAGACAACAAGTTCAAACCAGGATTCCCTTTGCAAATTTCTCCTGGAATTTCTTTAAAAAACTTTTCAAGGATTTTCATATGAGAGAATTAGGCTTATTCTACGAGTAGAACGATGTGAGATGAGTCGATTCTCACGTGAGGTGACCAAGTTATTCAAATGGGAGAAAACGACGACTCTCACTTCAATAGAAGAATCTCACGTCACCCTACTCGTAGAATAAAGTCCAAACTTCCTTAAGTAACCCATTGGAAAATCCACCCGGAATTACATCAGCAATTTCATCTAGAATTTTTTTTTCCAGCAATTTCTACAAAAATACCTTATGGTTATTCCCACAAAACTTCTATCGTAAATACCTCCTGAAAGAAGAATGTCCCGGAAGAGTTTCTGCTGGAGTATTTTGGACAATACCAATAGGAAATTCTAGAGAAAATCGAAACAAATGTTCAGAACAATTTTCTAAAAATAACAAAACATAGAGGGATTTTTGGATATATCTCTGGAAAATTTTTGCAGCAATTTCAGGAGAAACTACGGGAGGAATTTTTGAAAAGAGTTTCCAGAGAAGTTCTCTAAACAATAGGTGGATTAGTTTATTGTTGAATTTTTGTGGTAATTTCTTACAAATATTCCGGGTGACATCCTAGAGCGCTTTCTAGGTGAATTTTTGAGTAAATTTTAGGAGGAGTACCCGAAAGATTTTAAAAGATAATTCCGCCTGAAAATTTCGGAGGAATTTATACAAAAGCTTCCATGGGGATTGCAGGGAGAATTTTTTTATAAACTCCTCGAGAAATCCGGGAGAGTCTCCGAGCGAATCTCTGAAGAAATTTCAGGAGGAATAACTAAATGATTTTCTGAAGGATTTGTATAGTAACTTCCAGGGAAATTACTGAAGACAACTTCAAAGAAGTAATGAGCCGTTTTCTAGAGGAATCCTTGAAGGAATTTTAGGAGACATACCCGGATGGTTTTCCGAGTAAATTTGTGGATGAATTTCTGGAAAATTGGACGTAAGGAAAGATTTAAATGAATTTAAGGACGAATTCCTTAGAGGAATTCTGTAAGAATATCAGAAGAAATTCAGAGTGAAGTTAAGGAGAGTTTGGGTGATAAAGTTCTCGAAGTTATTAGTAAAACGGTCGTGGTGTAATTTATGGAGAAACTCCAGGGTAAATTCCGGTATAATATCGTAGCGAGCATCCATGAAAAATTCTAAAAATGTCCAGAGGAATTCCTGGAATAAACTTCAGTAGAATTCCAAGAAGATTCTAGAGGTGTTCCTGGAGGAACTTGCGGAGGAACTTCTGTAGGAACTTCCAGAGGAATTCCTGGAAGAACTTCTGGAAGAATACCTAGGAGAACTTCCGGAGGAGTTCCTAGAGGAACTTCCGGAGGAATTCCCGGAGGAACTTTCGGAGGAATTCCCGGAGGAACTTCCGGAGGAATTCCCGGAGGAACTTCCGGAGGAATTCCCGGAGGAGCTTCCGCGGGAATTCCCGGAGGAACTTCCGGAGGAATTCCCGGAGGAACTTCCGCAGGAATTCCCGGAGGAACTTCCGCAGGAATTCCCGGAGGAACTTCCGCAGGAATTCCCGGAGGAACTTCCGGAGGAATTCCCGGAGGAATTCAAGGAGGAACTTCCGGAGGAATTCCCGGAGGAACTTCCGGAGGAATTCCCGGAGGAACTTCCGGAGGAATTCCCGGAGGAACTTCCGGAGGAATTCCCGGAGGAACTTCCGTAGGAATTCCCGGAGGAACTTCCGGAGGAATTTGGAGGAACTTCCGGAGGAATTCGGAGGAACTTCGGAGGAATTCCCGGAGGAACTTCGGAGGAATTCGGAGGAACTTCGGAGGAATTCGGAGGAACTTCCGGAGGAATTCCCGGAGGAACTTCGGAGGAATTCGGAGGAACTTCCGGAGGAATTCTGGAGGAACTTCCGGAGGAATTCCGGAGGAACTTCGGAGGAATTCCCGGAGGAATTCGGAGGAACTTCCGGAGGAATTCCCGGAGGAACTTCGGAGGAATTCCCGGAGGAACTTCGGAGGAATTCGGAGGAACTTCCGGAGGAATTCCCGGAGGAACTTCGGAGGAATTCGGAGGAACTTCCGGAGGAATTCCCGAGGAACTTCGGAGGAATTCAGGAGGAACTTCGGAGGAATTCCCGGAGGAACTTCCGGAGGAATTGGAGGAACTTCGGAGGAATTCGGAGGAACTTCCGGAGGAATTCGGAGGAACTTCCGGAGGAATTCCTGGAGGAACTTCGGAGGAATTCGGAGGAACTTCGGAGGAATTCCCGGAGGAACTTCGGAGGAATTCGGAGGAACTTCGGAGGAATTCCGGAGGAACTTCCGGAGGAATTCCCGGAGGAGGAACTTCCGGAGGAATTCCCGGAGGAACTTCGGAGGAATTCCCGGAGGAACTTCCGGAGGAATTCCCGGAGGAACTTCCGGAGGAATTTCGGAGGAACTTCGGAGGAATTCGGAGGAACTTCGGAGGAATTCCCGGAGGAACTTCGGAGGAATTCGGAGGAACTTCCGGAGGAATTCTGGAGGAACTTCCGGAGGAATTCCTGGAGGAACTTCGGAGGAATTCGGAGGAACTTCCGGAGGAATTCGGAGGAACTTCGGAGGAATTCCCGGAGGAACTTCCGGAGGAATTCCTGGAGGAACTTCGGAGGAATTCCCGGAGGAACTTCCGGAGGAATTCCCGGAGGAACTTCCGGAGGAATTCGGAGGAACTTCGGAGGAATTCCCGGAGGAACTTCCGGAGGAATTCGGAGGAACTTCGGAGGAATTCGGAGGAACTTCCGGAGGAATTGGAGGAACTTCGGAGGAATTCCCGGAGGAACTTCCGGAGGAATTCCCGGAGGAACTTCGGAGGAATTCGGAGGAACTTCGGAGGAATTCCCGGAGGAACTTCCGGAGGAATTCGGAGGAACTTCCGGAGGAATTCGGAGGAACTTCGGAGGAATTCCCGGAGGAACTTCCGGAGGAATTCCGGAGGAACTTCGGAGGAATTCCCGGAGGAACTTCGGAGGAATTCGGAGGAACTTCCGGAGGAATTCCGGAGGAACTTCCGGAGGAATTCCCGGAGGAACTTCCGGAGGAATTGGAGGAACTTCCGGAGGAATTCCGGAGGAACTTCCGAGGAATTCCTGGAGGAACTTCGGAGGAATTCCAGGAGGAACTTCGGAGGAATTCCCGGAGGAACTTCCGGAGGAATTCGGAGGAACTTCGGAGGAATTCCCGGAGGAACTTCCGGAGGAATTCCCGGAGGAACTTCCGGAGGAATTCGGAGGAACTTCCGGAGGAATTCGGAGGAACTTCCGGAGGAATTCGGAGGAACTTCGGAGGAATTCCCGGAGGAACTTCCGGAGGAATTCGGAGGAACTTCGGAGGAATTCCAGAGGAACTTCCGGAGGAATTCGGAGGAACTTCGGAGGAATTCCGGAGGAACTTCGGAGGAATTCGGAGGAACTTCGGAGGAATTCGGAGGAACTTCGGAGGAATTCCCGGAGGAACTTCCGGAGGAATTCGGAGGAACTTCCGGAGGAATTCCGGAGGAACTTCCGGAGGAATTCCCGGAGGAACTTCCGGAGGAATTCGGAGGAACTTCCGGAGGAATTCGGAGGAACTTCCGGAGGAATTCCCGGAGGAACTTCCGGAGGAATTCGGAGGAACTTCCGGAGGAATTCGGAGGAACTTCGGAGGAATTCCGGAGGAACTTCCGGAGGAATTCCCGGAGGAACTTCGGAGGAATTCGGAGGAACTTCGGAGGAATTCGGAGGAACTTCGGAGGAATTCCCGGAGGAACTTCCGGAGGAATTCCCGGAGGAACTTCCGGAGGAATTCCCGGAGGAACTTCGGAGGAATTCGGAGGAACTTCCGGAGGAATTCCCGGAGGAACTTCCGGAGGAATTCAGGAGGAACTTCCGGAGGAATTCCCGGAGGAACTTCGGAGGAATTCCCGGAGGAACTTCGGAGGAATTCGGAGGAACTTCCGGAGGAATTCGGAGGAACTTCGGAGGAATTCGGAGGAACTTCGGAGGAATTCCGGAGGAACTTCGGAGGAATTCGGAGGAACTTCCGGAGGAATTCCAGGAGGAACTTCCGGAGGAACTTCCGGAGGAACTTCGGAGGACTTCCCGGAGGAACTTCCGGAGGAATTTGGAGGAACTTCGGAGGAATTCCCGGAGGAACTTCGGAGGAATTCCCGGAGGAACTTCGGAGGAATTCGGAGGAACTTCCGGAGGAATTCGGAGGAACTTCGGAGGAATTCGGAGGAACTTCGGAGGAATTCGGAGGAACTTCGGAGGAATTCAGGAGGAACTTCCGGAGGAATTCCGGAGGAACTTCGGAGGAATTCGGAGGAACTTCCGGAGGAATTCGGAGGAACTTCCGGAGGAATTCGGAGGAATTCCCGGAGGAACTTCCGGAGGAATTCCCGGAGGAACTTCGGAGGAATTCCCGGAGGAACTTCCGGAGGAATTCGGAGGAACTTCCGGAGGAATTCCCGGAGGAACTTCCGGAGAATTCGGAGGAACTTCGGAGGAATTCCCGGAGGAACTTCGGAGGAATTCCCGGAGGAACTTCGGAGGAATTCGGAGGAACTTCCGGAGGAATTCCCGGAGGAACTTCCGGAGGAATTCCCGGAGGAACTTCGGAGGAATTCGGAGGAACTTCCGGAGGAATTCCCGGAGGAACTTCCGGAGGAATTCGGAGGAACTTCGGAGGAATTCCCGGAGGAACTTCGGAGGAATTCCCGGAGGAACTTCGGAGGAATTCCCGGAGGAACTTCCGGAGGAATTCCTGGAGGAACTTCGGAGGAATTCCTGGAGGAACTTCCGGAGGAATTCCTGGAGGAACTTCGGAGGAATTCCTGGAGGAACTTCGGAGGAATTCCTGGAGGAACTTCCGGAGGAATTCCTGGAGGAACTTCGGAGGAATTCCTGGAGGAACTTCGGAGGAATTCCTAGAAGAACTTCCGGAGGAATTCCTAGAGGAACTTCCGGAGGAATTCCTAGAGGAACTTCCGGAGGAATTCCTAGAGGAACTTTCGGAGGAATTCCTAGAGGAACTTCCACAGGAATTCCTAGAGGAACTTCCAGAGGAATTCCTAGAAGAACTTCCGGAGGAATTCCTGGAGGAACTTCCGGAGAAATTCCTAGAGGAACTTCCGGAGGATTTCCTCCGGAATTCTTCCGGTGAGAAGTGCAACGTGGGATGTGACTGGTAAGAAGGAGATGTGAAATTTAGAAATTTTGTAGTAATGTAAATAGTAGTGAAAAGTAATGATTAATTATCTTAGGGGAAATGCTACAAGGTTAAAAGGCTATTATTATTCCATTCACTTCCACTATTAACGTTCCAGTTAATAGCGGAAGTAAATGGAAGAATAATAGTCTTTTAACCTAGTGAAAAGTAAGAAATGAGAATTGAGAATTGAGAAGTGAAAAGTGCTTAGTGAGTAATGAGCAGTGAGAAGTGAAAACTGAGAAAAGAGAAATTCGCGAGCCGGTGACAAGCTCGGTGTCATAATTGAAATTCAGTATGAAAAAGAAGTATAGCCCAGGACTTCCTGGCTACGATCTGGCGATGGGCTAAACAATAGGATGTCAGTAGCCTGGAAATTCGAAGCGAGAAGTGAGAAGTGAAAAGTGAGAAATAAGAAATAATAAGTTAGACGTGAGAATTAAGAAGTGACAAGTAAGAAGTGGGAAGTGAGAAACGGGAAGTGAGAAGTAAGTAGTAAGCAGGTAACAGGTGATAGTGATAGGTGAACAGTGAAGAATGAGGGGTGAGTGGCAATAAGTAAGAAGTGGGAAGTGAGAAATGAGTAGTGTCAAGTGAGAGTTGAGAACCGAAAAGTGAGAAGTGAGAAGTGTGATGTGACTGGTGAGAAGTAAGGTGTGAGAATTGAAAATTATGAATCTTATTCTTTCCAATTTCCTTCATTCCTCTTTTCGCTTCATTTTTCCATGTTTTCTTCTTCTCTTACCTATTTCCTACTTTTTTCTTTCTTCTACTTTTTTCCTTATTTCCTTTTCTATCTTTCTTCTTCTTTTTTACTTTCTTCTGTTTTATTCCTTATGTCTCCTTCCTTCTTCCTTCGCTTTTTTCTTCTTTCTTCATCTTTATTTCTTCTTCTTTCTACCTTCTCCAATCTTGCTTTTTATTTCTTCGTTTTTATTTCTTTTTACTTCTTACTTTTGCCTCCTTTTTTATTGCTCTTTCTTTCTGGCTTATATCTTATCGCTCAATACTTTCTTATCTGTTATCTGTTGTAAATATCTCGCTTCTCATATCCCAATTCTTCTTCTTCTTCTTATTGGCATTACATCTCCACACTGGGACAGAGCCGCCTCGCAGCTTAGTGTTCATTAAGCACTTCCACAGTTATTACCTGCGAGGTTTCTTAGCCAGGTTACCATTTTTCCATTCGTATATCATGAGGCTAACACGATGATTACTTTATGCCCAGGGAAGTTGAGACAGTTTCCAATCCGAAAATTTCCTAGACCGGCACCGGGAATCGAACCCAGCCACCCTCAGCATGGTCTTGCTTTGTAGCCGCGCGTCTTACCGCACGGTCAAGGAGGGCATCTTATCCCAATTATTATACTTCAATTCTCACCTTTAAAATTAAAAAAACACACTAATAAAGTTTAAAAAAAAAATTCAATTCTCACCTTTTGATTCTGTTTTCCTCGCTACTCACTTCCGACTTTGCTCTTCGCATCAATCGCCTCTCACTTCTCATAACTAACTTCTTACATCTTATTTCTCGTTCACCAATACTCACTCTCATTTGTTATTGCGCACATCTCACTACTAAGTACTCATTTCTCATTACCCAGTACTCACTTCGAACATTTTACTTCTCACTTTTCACTGCTCTCTTCATTTAACCAATTGACCTTAAACCATATTTCTACGTGCTATGAAAAGTATTTGTTATTTTAGGAAAAAATATAAACGTGTTCCCTATCTCGGTACCTCCTGACTCGATGCTCCATTCAACATCAAGTAAGGGAGAGTTTTTTATTTCCAACGGAATGCGCGATAATAATTTCTTACTTTGTTACGGCTGTCGCTAAGTCTCTATACGACCGGAAGTCTTGCATGACACATAACAATGACATCTGGAGCCTGTTGACGCGACGCTTTGATAGCAATCAGGTAGCGCTTCAGGGATGTCGGTGGATATGGTTGCTTGCTTGCCGTCTATTGTGCCAACATTTACTATACAGGCGATCCAAACTTTTATACATTGAACATTCGTTAGTTTGAAATGCGGGCAGCATGGGCTATGTCCAAGGGCTTGACGATCCTTCCCCAGGTCATCTGCGAGTTGAGGGGCTTGTCTAGGATGCGGTGGGATTTGACAGTGGGCCCTGTAAAATTCCTATAAAAAAGCTGCATGTATCCGCAAGTAGGCCTTACCAAAGCGACCGTGTGCCGCTCAAAGCTCACAAGCTCAAATCCTGGTGTCAGGTGGGACACAAACCAGACCTGATACGACGGCCCTCCGACAAGACAGGAGGTTTGCGCAGGCCCAGTAAGCCGCATATGTAAAACCAATCATTACGAGCAATATAAGAGATAATACAACTCAATCGGCAAAGACCTAGGCGATCCAACGATCCGACGGGCACAAGAAGGCGAGGTGCGCAACAGGCAAGGTGGATCGATCAGGTGGAAGATGACTTGCAAACTTTCCGTAGATTGCGTGGTTAGCGACGTGTAGCCATGGACCGAGCCGAATGGAGAAGACTCTGATATACCGCACAGGCCACTTTGGTCTTAGTCTGAATAGATAATAATAAATAAAATAGTTTAAAATGAAAATAAATAGAACAAAAAAGGAGAGTCAAGGTCAATACAAGAAAGATCGCGTGTTGGGTAGTTGAATAGAAATTAAAGAGATTCATCGAAATTACGGGACACGATCCGAAGCAGCAAGGACTATGTCCAAGAGCATGACGATCCTTCCCTAGGCAACTGCGAATCGTGGGAATCGATATAACGATAAGGAACCAATTTCAATAAACCTTGATATCTAATAGTGATTCTTGCTGGGAAATTAATCAATGCGTTGACATAATTTATGGAGGAAGTTCAGTCTGATCGACAAAAGCAAGAGAGAAAAAAAAATCAGACATTGAATACTCACTATCGAATGCTGAATATATCTCCAAATTTGTGTACTATGGGAAAATAAGTCGCAAAAAATAAATATTTCATTGCCTTTTGTGTCATGATTCCTCGATTGTTGAGCGTAATATTTGTCGAGTCGAGTTAGGCGATGTCCAAAATTTTTTGGCAGAAACAGTGCAACGGTAAAGCCAAACCAAAAAGTTGAAAAATTAAAAATAAAACCGTCAGATGATGGCGCCGTAGAAACAACTATCTTTTGTAAAATATAGGAAGTTTCTACCACAAAAAGCTGATTACCTGATTATGTTTGTGAAGGAAATGAGTCACACAACACGCGGCATTTGTTGCAAAAACATCGAATCGGACAGTAGAAACATAAGTACTAGAATGCTAGTGGCGCTGTAATCATTTAAATTATTTTGCCACATTATGCTTCAACAAGTTTCATCTAGCCATAATTTATGCATCATGTTGTAGTGCATGTTTGGTTTCAACACCACCATCGGCTTGACACTTGTAGTACCAGTACTTTGATTGCCAGGTCGAAGTAACCTAGATGTTAGTCACGCGAACAGGAACGACATTAGCAATCTTATAGTTTTGAATCAACTAATCGGACAGGCTTCACCGAATGCAACTCCAACAACGAAGCATTTTGGCCACTGACCTAAGTGCATTTTCCCCGTTGTTCTCTGCAGAGCTCATTCTTTTCCCATGTGTCTCTTCGAAGGACAAAAACGTCCAAACAGGAAACACATCTTTCCAAATTAAATGCGCATTTCCGCTTGGTTCTTTCTCGCCTCGCATCGCTCCGTGTCGTCGTCACCGAAGAAACTGAAGCCAATTCCAGTCAACGCGTGGACAGTTCTCGTGCAGTTGTGAATCACAGCATGCCATGTTTTCGGCTGACAAACGACAAGGGAAAAAAGTAACCCATCCATGGCTAGCTTCGATTGTGTGGGTATACTACATATGGAACGGCGTTCGGTTCAGCTAAGCTCAACCGGGGCCCGAACCACCCTAAAACAACCTTCATCGGATTTCGGCAATCGATTACCGGATGAAATGGGATTGCACGCAAGCGAACCAGCTTATGCTTCCGTTGACGATGCGACCGACGACAGTGCGGCCGATCGACAACAGTTCCTGATCCGATATCGTGAGTTTGAGGATTTGCCGATTGGGAGGGATGAGTCCGGATTTATCGCCGTTTTTGGCGAATCTCCAGCGTATCATTTTATTTTTTGCTCGAGATTGGTAAGTGCAGCCCTCAGCTACCAGAGTGATTTATGGGGGCTTTGTCGAACGTTTGAGGCAACGAAAAAATGATTCCGAACTGGAAGAGGAGGCTTTCCCGGGGCAAATGATTTGATAATAAATTGAAAAGAAATTTACAATCTTGGATACGGTTGGTTCAGTGACGCGTTTGGTCTGATAAACTGAGACGTAACGATGGAAAATTACCGGCAATAGACTTGAAAATATGCTATAATTGGATGCTTTAGGTTGTTATTGACTATTTAAAGGCGTGGATAATCTCTTCCAATCTATTAAAATCAGATAGGATATATAGCTCAAACCTTAGCATAAGTAAAATGCTGTGGTTGAGTTTTTCATTGAATCGATTTACTGATCGATGCTGTTCAAGTGATCCATTAAACCTGACAGATATTTTTGGTCGCCAAAATAGCACGAAAAATTTACCACTTCCACGCGATAGCGTGATGTTTCGAAGATGACTTTTAAATACTGCAGAGGCGTGGGCTTTCGCTGTTTGGACCGAACGACAGAAAACAGATTTTCTACGCAGTCTTGAGTGAACCGCAATGTGAATGGGTACGGATAACCGAGATCTTCCAGGAATTTCTTCTGCATTTGAAGAACAGCTTTGGTGGTCATCATAAGAGTCGCTTGCCACGGCTTCAAGTTGCCAGCGGAACCAACCTAAAATACGACTTCTTTATTATTTCGTACTAAATAATCTTTTTGTTAGATGCCTTAATGTCGGACACAAATCGCACCATCATTTTTAAATGCTGAACATTACCATCATATTTAGTCTTATCCGAAGGATCCAGCACATGCTTTGAGCTTCCAGCCGACATAATATCAAACTGCCGGGTCAGATCTTCAAGGTATTGAGATGTTGCTTTGACAGGATCGCGATCAGCATTTCCGGATAAATCCTCCAACGCAGTTGCCATGGAATGATTACAATTATTAAGCTATTTGGTTCTACCAACAATGTTTGATGATTTCTGATGACTTCGTTGACAGAACTTTTCAAAACGCTAACAAGGATTTTCAAGGATTTATGGATATTTTGGTATCAATAAACTCTTCAAGATATCATACAACTAGGTATTGTAAACAAATGATTCAATGCATTCAATTATTGAACAATTCAATTTTGTTATGCAGTGTTGATATTCTAATTTAACCAAAAATTGCCTACATTTCGGCTCTCAGCCATCCGGCATGAGCATGCACAAAATATTGATGATCGAATTTCGCAACCACTATCGCCTTCTACGTAAAGGTTCCCCTCAAATCTTAGCGATTTCATCGCCGGGACAGCGACAGCCATTCGCCGCGATTCTATAGTTGGGACGCTGAGGTAATGTTCCATTTACCTTTCCATACCAACTGCGACAGAATCGCAGTCGCCGAGCGATAGACTCGCGACACGATTGTCGCGTCACGTCTGATTGGGGGAACCTTAATTCTACTTTCAATTTGCGACCGTGTTTTTGAGGCATCCTTCTACATTTTTGTATCAGTTCTAATAGAGGAAGAGGTGGTAAAATGAACAGTTGGCTTTGTTTCTATTGAAATTTATTTTATACTAGCAGACCCGACGAATTTCGTTTCGCCTAAAATTGATTTATTCACTGATTAGTTCTCGAGTTATGCAGAAATTTCAATTTCATTCGTATGGGAGCCCCCCTTACCAAAGCGGGGAGGGGTCTCGAACCATCTTAAGAACCTTCCCCGGCTTCAAAACCCCTGCATACAAATTTTCACGCCGTTCGGTTGAAGAGGGGGCTTCCAAGCCCCTTGAAAAGGCCCATTGGAAGGGCTTTAAGCCCCTTAGAAGAGGGGCTTCAAGAAGCCCTTAGAAGGGAGCTTCAAGCCCCTTAGGAAGGGGCTTCAAGCCCCTTAGAAGAGGGCTTCATGGAGGACTTCAAGGGCCCTTAGAAGAGAGGGGCTTCAAGCCCCTTAGAAGAGGGCTTCAAGCCCCTTAGAAGAGGACTTCAAGCCCCTTAGAAGAGGGCTTCAAGCCCTTAGAAGAGGACTTCAAGCCCCTTGGAAGAGGGCTTCAAGCCCCTTAGAAGGGCCTGGGTAGGAGAGGACTTCCAAGCCCCTTAGAAGAGGCTTCCAAGCCCCTTAGAAGACTTCAAGCCCCTTAGAGAAACTGGTATGGAAGAGGGACTTCAAGCCCCTTAGAAGAGGACTTCCAAGCCCTTAGAAGAGGGGCTTCAAGCCCCTTGAAGGGACTTCAGGCCCCTTAGAAGAGGGGCTTCAAGCCCCTTAGAAGAGACTTCAAGCCCCTTAGAAGAGGGCTTCAAGCCCTTAGAAGAGGGCTTCAAGCCCCTTAGAAGGACTTCAAGCCCCTTAGAAGAGGGCTTCACCCTTAGAAGGGACTTCAAGCCCCTTAGAAGAGGGGCTTCAAGCCTTAGAAGAGGGGCTTCAAGCCCCTTAGAAGAGGGGCTTCAAGCCCCTTAGAAGGGGCTTCAAGCCCCCTTAGAAGACTTCAAGCCCTTAGAAGAGGGGGCTTCAAGCCCCTTGAAGAAGGGACTTCAAGCCCCTTGAAGAGAAACTTTCAAACCCCTTGACGAGGGGGACTTCAAGCCCTTGACGAGGGGACTTCCAGCCCTTATGAAGAGGGGCTTCCAGGCCCCCTTAGAAGAGAGGCCGAGTCCCTTAGAAGAGGGGGCTTCCGAGTCCCTTAGAGAGAGGCTCCAGGCCCCTTAGAAGAGGGGGCCTCCAGGCCCCTTAGAAGAGGGGGCCTCCAGGCCCCTTAGAAGAGGGGAGACTCAGCCTTAGAGGGCCCCTTAGAGAGGGCTTCGGGCCCCTTAGAAGAGGGCTGAGCCCTTAGAAGAGGGACTGAGCACCTTAGAGAGGGCTTCAGGCCCTTAGAGAGGGCTTCAGGCCCCTTGGAAGAGGGGCTTCAGGCCCTTAGAGAGGGGCTGGGCCTTAGAGAGGGGGCTGAGCCCCTTAGAGAGAGACTGAGCCCCTTAGAGAGGGACTTCCAGCCCCTTAGAGAGGGGCTTCAGGGCCCCTTGAAGAGGGGCTTCCGGGCCCTTAGAAGAGGGGGCTTCAGGCCCTTAGAAGGGAGCTTCAGGCCCCTTGGAAGAGGGCTTCAGGCCCTTAGAAGAGAGGGCTTCAGGCCCCTTAGAAGAGACTTCAGGCCCTTAGAAGAGGGCTTCAGCCCCTTGGAAGAGGGGCTTCAGGGCCCTTAGAAGAGACTTCAGGCCCCTTAGAAGAGGGGGCTTCCAGGCCCCTTAGAAGAGGGGGGCTTCCGAGCCCCTTAGAAGAGGGGGCTTCCGAGCCCCTTAGAAGAGGGGGCTTCCGAGCCCCTTAGAAGAGGGGGCTTCCGAGCCCCTTAGAAGAGGGGGCTTCCGAGCCCCTTAGAAGAGGGGGCTTCCGAGCCCCTTAGAAGAGGGGGCTTCCGAGCCCCTTAGAAGAGGGGGCTTCCGAGCCCCTTAGAAGAGCTTCTCTCAGCTTCTCTCAGGGTTGTCCAAGCTGTTTGAAAAGGTGATTACTTGAGTTTGCCGAACACCAAAACATCTTGTTCGGATAACAATTTAGTTTTCCCGTGCGCTCCTCAATCATTTTTTGCTCAACAGTAAGTGGGATAATACAGATGGGATCCAGTGGGATAATTTCTGCTGAAATTCCAAACAATTTTATTTGTGAATTCAAAAGAGCTTCTCTTGGTAATTCTACAAGGTATGGGAAATCGTTTTTCGTGAGAGGCGCGATTATGAGGAATTTACTACCAAATGATTTAACTCTAGAAAGATCTTATGTAACATTTAGGAGGAAATGTATTGAATACTTTAATAATTAATAGTAATTCGTTTTATTGGACTGAAATGAATAAATATTGATTGTAATTAAACACTCATTCTAGTAGGAATGTAACAATTTAAAAAGACTGTGGTCTTATGTTACTGTTTAAATGAATTAAATAAATAAATAAAATAAATAAATAAATTCCAAAGATTTCTCGAAACTTCTAACAATCCGAAAATATTTTCCAAATTTTGGTTTTTCTCCAGATTTTTCTGGAGAAGTTCATTAGATTTTTCATGCTAAAATCAAAAAATCCTTCTTTTAATGTCTTGAAAATACAGTCCCTTCCCGATTTTGGCAACACGACCGGATTTTAATGTTGCCAAAATGTGGTTATTGTAAAAACAGTAAAAAAATTCATACTAAAATTTCAATTTTTTTGTTTGCATGATTGAAGCTAAATATTTAGAATATGTACTACAAAGTATGTGGAGTGTATTTGTGTGATGCACGTGCATCATAATTGACATTTTGCGATATTATGCATAACTCGGAAGATTGTAGTTCAAACAAATTGAAACAAACCCAAGAATGGTAGTCAAACGATACATTATCGATACTAATACATACTAATTACATAATTTCATAATACAAATTTAATAATAAATAATATTTGAAATTAACTGTAGCGTCGGCCACGTCCTTACAAAAATTTGTGGTGATAAAAATAACGTTTCTATTGTAATCCATTGAAGTGCTGACTTCAATCTGACATCTCATATTAATGTTAGTCTACCAAAAATGCTTTTTTTAATCATAATTCACTATGTTACTCAAATAGCGACCCAACGGATACAATATGACTAAATGTGTACAAATTTCGAATTCTTATATAATGGATTTTGATGGAGGCAAACTTTCTTGTGGTCGGTGTGATTAAGCATAAAGTTCTGTGCACAATTTTCCCTGACATTATGGAAAAAATGAACGTAAGGCATAAGACATTCCATTGTTTTAGAAAATGGAAATCTGAATTCTGCATTCTGCACATTAGTCAAGCGTATCAAATGTAGTGTGAGTATGAATTAACTACACTCGACTCACTAAAACCAAATCCTAGCACTCAACCCAGGAATATGTCAGGCGGCAATGATTGATCCATGAGCACAATGTGCTCCTCGAACTACGAGTGACAGTGTGGCCAATTGGAAGCTGGAAGACCATTTGCGGCATGCCACCTCTGACACTCGACAGCAGTCAACCTATGGACAAACTGGTGCTCGCTACTGGTCATCGCACTCCAGTTCTCCATGCACTACTTCCATCATTATAACTTTGAAAATATGGAAGAAACCTACATCAGACTGAAGAGGGAATCAAAGAAGATCGGACCAGATCGGACTAGTCATTAACACGTTGAAGACGAAGTAGGCTCAAGAGAGATAATGGCAATTTACCACGAGCTTGTATCAATGACGACAAAATCAAGGTGGTTGAAGAATTCGTGTACTTGGGCTCACTTGACCTTCGATAACGATACCAGCAGACAAATTCGGAGACTCAACGTGACAGGAAAGCGTACGTACTTTGAACTCCAAAAAACACTCCGATCGAATAGAGTTCGCCGCCGTACCGAACAGACTCCCTCATTAAGGAGGAGGACCAACGTGCACTTGGAGTAAAAATGGTTCTCTACAACAATCCGACGGGCACAACAAGGCGAGGTGTGTAGCGATCAAGGTGGATCGATTTACGGACCCTCCGTAGACTGCGTGACTGGTAACGTACAGCAGTGGACGGAGACGACTATTATATTACCTCAGAGGCCACTCCGGCCTCAGGCTAAATAAATAAAAATAAAACCCACATGTGACGCATCACTCGCCTATCGAAGCAGCTAGAATTACATTAGCGATCTCCTGGAAACTTCACAGGAGGTACTCCCCTTCTGATACTTCGCCATTACAAACAGAACTCTCGAGAGCAGGCATTGGAAGTGTGAGTGAGCATTGTGAACATTGATCTATATTCCAATCGTAGCATCCATAGCCAATGAGCAGAACTGCCTCGCTCAGATGGATGCCAAACAACGAGTCGGAGCGATCGTTGCTGTGATAAACAATGAGCAACACCGTCTAATAAGCCAAGCCGTGGTGAGGTATCCATGTAAGCTACGATTTTTGCATTCGTACCCCGCTTGCTCTAGTACAATGAAACCAAACAATCAAACCACATCATGGGTTCTGCTTTATTCGCTCATCTTTCAAAGTGATAAGATAGTCGACGGAAAGTCTCAACCAGGCTTGTAAAATGTCATCTGCATGTCATTTGACTAATTTGCTCATAACTTTCTTTAGAAGCAAAATTTCTTCCATAATTTTGAATATACTCATAACGCTTGAGTAGGGTTATATTTTGTCAAGGGTACATTGCTCTAAGTATAACATCAAAGGCTGAAGGTGAAAACTCTCCAAAATGTCACGTGTCATTTGACATAATGTCATTTGAATGACATTTTGCCTCCACGCCCCAGATTACATATTACAGCAAAGTCTCGTTAGACAAAGTTGTAGGCCCATTTAACCGCTATAAGTTCGTCATACAACATGAATTGATAGCTACCTTCTGAAACAAGTTCTGGGGAAAATTATACAAACAGATGCAAATGACATTTTACAACACTGGTCTCAACGCCTCCAATTCACCGTGCTACAGTTCCAGACTCATAGAGGTCTTCATTTTTAGAATGCTTGAATGGCTTCTTCTAACAGCGCACCGTAACGACGCTCATTGTTATGTTACCAAGTGATTCGCTTCACTTAACAGGCTTCCATTGGTGAGTGTTGAGGTGAGGTGAATCATCTAACGTCCAATTTCTTCTCTTAACCTGCCACGCGCAGAGCATAATGGTGGCTTAGATTAACCCAATTGTTTCTCATTATCTGATTTTTTTCAATGCCCTACTCGAGAACCTTACAGTTTACATGTACCAAACTCTTACCCATTACTGTTGAACTGTTGGCAAAACATGCTGGAATCAAAAAGCTCGTTATGCAATTGACACATCAGCAAACTGGAAAAGACAACAGTGTTCTGATATTAATCGAAAAACAAATTCGCGTCAATTTTAAACAATAACTCTTTGAAATAAAATTGTTGCCTGAAAATATACTTATACTGATTGCAGCAAAGAAGAAATGATAAAATGACAGTTTCTCGGCTGAAGTATCAGAAAAGAGGCGAAAGTGATCAGAATGTGCTAATCACTAGCAATTAAACCTACTGGGAGCTTGCTTGCTCCTGGATCACTCATGCAGTATCGGTTTGCATTGTGATGTAACCAAGCAGCAGGCTTCGCTAATAGGTGTTGTACACTATGTACAACGGTGTGGAGTCAGCTTGTCGACGAGAAAAAATCCAGTGAGAATACCAAAAAATACGACATTCTACGGTGGGCTGGATTTAGATTAGGGTAGTGTGAATAGGGACATGAAAAATGTGAATAGATGAAAGAGCAGATAGTTTCAATAGAAATTGTTTGAAATGAGCGAGTAATACCTGAGTGGAGGTTCATTATTTCAGTGAAAGGTGCCACTACTAATCATTACCAGGAGCCCATAATACGCATATAAACCTTAATGATATTCACTTTAGGTTTTGTTTATATATGTATATTTTCGAGGTTGTTGCCAAAATCGGGAAGAAAATGTTGCCAAAAACGGGTGTTGCCAAAATTGGGATGGGGCTGTATCCCGAAAGAATGCAAAAAAACCTTAGAAAAAAAGTAATCAAAAAAATCACCATACTGATTCACGCCAGACAGCTACATTAGGAAGACGACCCATTTGACCTCCCGAGGCTATTCAAAAGTCGTTGTATGGCTAGATCGAATTGGAAACAGCTTGAATAAAGAAAGAGATAAAAATAAGGAGGAAAGAAGAAATAAGAAAAGGACGAAAGAAGAGGATGAAAGAAGGAAGAAAGGAAGAAGGAAGAAAGAAAGAAGAAAAGAAGGGAGAAAGAAAAAGAAAGAAGAAAAACAGGAAACAAAAAGAAAGAGAAAAGGGGGAAAGAGAGATAGAAGAAAGAGAGAAAAAATAAGGAGAAAGAAGGAAGAAAGGGAGAAGAAAGAAGGGAAAAATAAGTTAGAAATATGATAGAAAAAGGTATAAAGAAGGAAGAAAGATGAAGGATGGAAGGAAGAAAAAAGGCAAAAAGAAAGAAGTTTGGAAATAAAGAAGATGAAATATTGAAGGAAGAAGGAAGAAAGAAGTAAGAAAGAAGGAAGGAAACATATGAAGTGAAGTAGAAAAAGAAGGAAGAAGGGAGAAGGAAAAAGGAAGAAGAAATGAAGAAGAAGGAATTAAAAAGAAAAGACCTTTTGTCCTTCGACACTTTGACCTGATTTTTGTTTCAACCTTTTGTCCCTTGACCTTTTGACCCTTCGACCTTTTGTCCTTTTCGATTTTTTACTTTCGACCTTTTATCCTTCGACCTGTTGACCTTCACGACCTTTTGTCCTACAACCCTAACCCAATGCAGAGATTGTTTTTATCTTCGATCTCCCTAATCGAGGAATCTGGATTGTCCCGAGCTATTGGAGCTCAATACGTTGGAATATTCCCTCACGCCAGATTGCGAAACTCACGCCTTTATTTGTGAGTCCCTTTCACAGAACAAACTTTGGCTACAATAATTGTTTTGATTTGTGTTGCGTTCTTTAACGATGTTTGTGCACAAGTTCGATTTTATTCTGTCCAAAAATGTGTTTAGTGCTAAGGATTCGAGAATCAGGAATAGATTTAGCTATTAAGGGAAGCTTAATCTGTGCGACATGGTCGAAGATGGTGTACTAATAAATAAAAATAAACCGGACACTATGGAAGAATTGGGCTGATCATTAACTTTGAAAGAGGGCCCTCCTTAGCCTACGGTAAAATGCGCAGCCACAAAGCGAAGACCATGCTGAGGGTGGCTGGGTTTCAATTCCCAGTCCGATCCAGGAAATTTTCTTAAACTTCCCTGGGCATAAACAAGTATCATCGATGTAAAGCCTCATGATAGACAAAAATGCAAAAAATGGTAACGTGGCTTAAAAACCACGAACTACTTACTACTGT
Source organism: Armigeres subalbatus (assembly GCF_024139115.2). NCBI lineage: Eukaryota > Metazoa > Arthropoda > Insecta > Diptera > Culicidae > Armigeres > Armigeres subalbatus. The sequence goes on along the minus strand of NW_026942870.1, from coordinate 9,368 downwards.
GGAGTTGCTTAATGAACACTAAGCTGCAGGAGGGCAGCAATGTCACGGTGGGAGATGTAATGCCAATGAAGAAGAGAGAGAAGATTACCTTTGTCAATTAACTAGAAGGTACTTACCTGGTGGCTTGACAGAGAATAGAGGCCAGTTCAAACCAGTGTTGGTCCCTGAGTTGGAAATGGATGCAGATGCGATTTCAAATTGTCGACGAGTTCCATAGGTATATCTTAGAATAATCGTTACATGTGATAATCATAAGTTTATAATCCCTCATCTATGTATTTTTAATTTAAGAGAAAATGCTACTCATAAAACATGGTGTGGGTACTATTTTTTATTCCGCTCAAATTGTATTATGGATAAAAGTATTTTTACCATCGTCGTAATACGAAATTACGACCAATTCTTCATGCTTATAAAATGATTGTGATTACCTGAAAAATTGTACCACTCCTAAAATAAAATTGAAGCTAGCTTTTTCACTGAACAACACAAGTCTGCGATAATCTCTAAAGTCATGAAAAACTTTTGCACTCCATAGCAACTTTCATTATACACCAGACATTGGTGTAACATATTCTAAACCTGCTGCTTCCAGCATCTTCCCTTTTGTGTATGGGAACGTCCACAAATTACAGCAACGCTTAGAGGGGAGGGGGGTTGAGCGAAGTGCTTGACTTGGTCCATACAAAATTTTCCAGATGTTTCATACAAAAAGTGTGACATAGGGGAGGGGTTGAAAGTTACAATTTTTTACGAATTACGTAGTTAATGGATCTTCCTATTTGAGCAAAATCTCTCAACAGAAAATTTCACCCCATTCAGCCGTCTCTGTCCACATAATTTCCCAGCTTCTGCTACAATCTCTGCCCAGGTAAGTGTGAACCAGATGCAGCCATTGTTTTGTCAGGACCTAATTCCGTAAAATAGTTTGTCCATAGGAAACCCGGAGGCAGTCCACCACGAAGAGACAACACCTGGCACCTTTACCTCCGCTATTGGTTTGGGATGGAAAACAATAATTGGATGGTGACTCTTAAAACGAGGGACAAGTTGAACTTATCGAGCCGGCTTCACTGCATCTTAAAGTTTCGACGCTGCTGGTTTTGATGCTAAGCTTGGAGGGAAGTGGGTAAAGTTGGTTGTTGAACAGCGTGAACAATTCAACTTACTGTGGTTTTCGAATGATGATACATAATTGCTAGAGAGTAACTTTGAGTGCATATTTCCTTGCGTTCATTACCCAAAGGTCTTTCCATAAGAGCTTCCGATTCAGGGAAAATGAGTTCTTTCAAGATACGGCAACTGTTTCGCAAATAGTGAAAAAACATGTGATTCTAACTTTCGAAAAGTAAACAAACCACTTTTTGTAGCACTTGCCAACTGCGCATACCAAATCAGAAGCATTAAATGCTTCCTTGCAGGAAGTGAAGTATGTTGTTTGCAAAAGTGTTTTCCGCATTTCACGAGCTGGAAGAAAAAAAAAATGCTTGGGGAAAGTACCGAATTCGAATCCATAGAGATATCCATACGACGCACTCCAGTGCTTTACAGTTCATAAACAGCGGCAATGGATCCGAATTTGGTGTTTCTTACCCCAGCCTCAAAGCCAAACCCCATCGACCGTGTAGAAGATTCTTTTCCGCCGTTGTTCATCCTGCCATCTTTTTTTCAACTGTTTGCAGAGCCATTCATTACACCACCAGTTAGCAAAGTAGAGGGAACTACGGACTAAGCTCACTAGAAATTTGCCTCTTCGCTTATATTTGTATCTAACGCCAGCCAGAAAGGCACATCAGGTTAAGGTGGAGTGGGCGAAGCCAGAGCAAACAACTGGTTTACCGCGCAATTTACGCTTGTCGAGTTGCACATTCTGTGCCACCATCACCAAACAGAAGCAACCTGGGCAGACGAAAGTTTTATTTATTTCCTTCCTTTTGAAAAGCAGTTCCAGCTTTGTATCTGTTTTTTGTTGTTCCTGATGACTTACTACGTGAAGTAATTTCTTTTGCTAGTTTAACTAGTTTCTACTTTCTTATTACTTATTCGGAATTCTCAGAGATTGAGAACAATTTGATCTGTACCATCGCACATTGTTACAGATTGCTATCCTTTTCTATACATTTATAGATGCTCTTGCTTATTCTATATATCATTTTCATCCGATGATTCCTCTTTGTGGATAAATATGAGAAGCACTCTGTAACCACTAGGAAATATCACTTTTTTTCTCATTTGTGCACGTTTTGCCTCAGCAAATCAATTTCTTTTCCCTCTCAATCAAAGTATTACTCAAAGCTTATTCTCAAAATTCAATTCTGCTCGCTTGACGCGCGGTTTGTTTAAAAAGCACTTCCAGATTTTATTTTATCGCCTTCTCCAATTGTCTGGGCAAAATCATTACCAATGTCTTTCAGTAGCCGGTGATAAAATTTTTAATTGCGAAAAGTTTATTGGAAATGCTAATTTTTTCACAAACGGAGAGGAAGCTCTAATCTTTTCATTAAATCCGAGCGACAATGACAGGAAACAATTGAAAATTTAAATCCTCTCGAGTTTTTTTGGGTTGGAATAAAAATAGATTTTGAAATTGGATGTTTTGAGAAAGTTGAAACACAACGAGGATCGCCATTGAGGAGTTACACATATATTACCACGTTCATTATTTGAATAACCAACGAAATGCTATCAATCCCTAAACATAGAGTTACTATCTTAATGGAAATGTGCTTATATTTGTGTAGCTTTTATTAAAGTTCGATATTATAGTCACTTGATTTTTTCCCGCATGACTTTTTCCCCAGAAACACAGTTTTATGCTCTGTTACGGCGTCATTTTACAATTAAGAGGATTTAAGCTTTCTACTTTCCGCGCAACCCAACCCTACCGAAGCAAAGGTGCGTTCGCGCTCCAGTAAAGAGTAGGTATAATAAAACCGAAAAGTTATTAGTGTCATAATTACATGTAGTTGCAATGTGGTGTGGCTTTAGTTCGCACGAACCAATAGCAGTGGCTTTTCGTGGTTGAGTCAAACCGACTCAGCACAAACCAAATTGTGAAATCAGAGCTCTGTTAACTACTGAAGCCGCTTTCGTTCACGCCCGCCATGATGTAAGCTTTTGGCTGAAGAAATGTGGATGCTGTTTTGCGAAAGCTGAAGCTAATTTATGTGATACTTATAGCGGAGCTTAGCGGTAGATTCTATTTGGATTCGTCATGAAATGTTATCGCTCATGTATTTATGGAGAGTGGTTACAGGTTAGGAAAATTTTACGGCAACCAGCGGCAGTCGAAATAGCGCTGCCATCGGTAGAGGCTTTTTTCACCTGCTTGGGATTTGGATTTGAGTTTTATTAGAGTTATCGGTGTGGGTAAGCTCCTGCTTCTTGCTGATGTAGCTAAATAGCATAAGCAATGTCATCCATTTCATTGTCAAGTTTCAGAGTACTTGTGATGGTAAACAATAATTTCGATAATGTAGGGGAGACCGGGGCTGGTTGGCCGAGTTTTGCTTTCGGAATGTCTGTACTCATCCTGGTAAGACTTCTCGGAAAACAGTTTTCGTTGTCATTGAGGCTGGCTCAGAGAACAAGTTATGAACAAATAACTTCGACTTGAAAAAACTGCCACGCAACCCCAGGGCCAGGTTAGCTAAGTTTCTTAAAATAAGTGAAGCCATCAAATATATGAGCCGGAAAATGTTTATAATTGAAACAAGGTGTATATAATTTTGCAATATGTAAGTACGTAAAACAATCTCAATCTTATTACTTTTAAGTCTGCTGAATTTTAATGAAACTTTTAGTAAACTTCTCTACGCCTGTGTAAAATTGGCATGTACTAAATTTACAATATCGACGCATTTCGACTTAGGGTTATTATCTTCATCAAAGAGGATAATACGAAAAGTTAGATAAAACGACATTGATATGTTACCCTAATAGTCTATTACTGGTTTCGCCTTTGTGGTAATAAATGTCATGATAAAGAACAATTTGATGACAAATCCAGATATATTAAATTGTCTTTCTCCTCCTTTATTATTTATTATGATAAATGGCGGCGTAATTTGAATGAGCGTTAAAGAAGACCCAATCCTTGTGTAGAAACGTTGGGTAAATAAGGTACCGATTTCCAAGCTGACAGAAGGTTCTTCGATAATGCAAAACATTTTTCAACCTGTAGTGTCCGTTGTCTTATATGGTGTTCAGTATAAAATGCAATATTTGTAGAAGACGGTTGTTTTGAACATTAGCCAAGGTGACTATTCAAATGTATCGAATTCTTCACTTGTCAAAAGACTCCTCCTGGAGTTCCTCCAGAAGTTCCTTTCAGAAATCTGTCCAGAAATTCCTCCTGGAATTTCTTTGGAAGAATCTCCTGGAATTCCTTTGGAAGTTTCTCCTGGAATTCAGCCAGAAGTTTCTCCTGGAATTCAGCCGGAAGTTCCTCCTGGAATTGTTTCGGAAGTTCCTCCTGGGTTACTCCGGAAGTACCTCCTGAGATTCCTTCGAAGTTCCTCCTGGAATTCCTTCGGAGTTCCTCAGAATTCATTCAGAAGTTCCTCCTGGAATTCCTCCGGAAGTTCCTCCTGGAATTACTTCGGAAGTTCCTCCTGGAATTCTTTCGGAAGTTCCTCCTGGAATTCCTCCGGAAATTGATTTGGAAGTTCCTCCGGGAATTCATTCGAAAGTTCCTCCGGGAATTCATTCGGAAGTTCTTCCGAGAATTCATTCGGAAGTTCTTCCGAGAATTCCGTCGGAAATTCCTCAGGGGTCCTTCCATTCCTTCGGAATTCATTCGGAAGTTCCTCAAGAGATTCCTTCAGAAGTTTCTCCGAGGAATTCCTTCGAGAGGTTCCTCCAGGAATTCCTTCAGAGTTCCTCAGGGAATTACCTCGGAAATTCTTCCGAAATTCCTTCGAAAGTTCCTCTAGTAGTGGTTGGATTATTATTCATGACTGATAGCCAACCCGAAAAAAAAAAGTTCCTCTAGTAATTCCTTTGGAAGTTCCTCCGGGAATTCTTTCGGAAGTTCCTCCGGGAATCCCTTCAGAAGTATCTCGAAATTCAACAAAAGTTGTTCTGGCAAATTCCTTCGAGGTTCCTAGAATTCAGCCGGCAGTTCTCCTCCAGGAATTCCCGCGGAAGAAGTTCCTCCGGCAGAAGTTCTTCGGGAATTTCCTTTGGAAGTTCTTCGAGAATTCTTTTGGAAGTTCTTCGGGAAATTAGCCGGAAGTTCCTCGGGGAATTCCTTCGGAAGTTCCTCGGAGAATTCCTTCGGAAGTTCCTCCAGGAATTCCTTCGGAAGTCCCTCTGGGAATTCCTTCGAAAGTTCCTCGGAGAATTCCTTCGGAAGTTCTTCGGGGAATTCCCTCGAAAGTTCCTCTGGAAATTCCTCTGGAAGGTCTCCAAGAATTCCTCCGGAAGTTCTTCTGGGGATTTCCCCTGGAAGTTCCTCCGGGAATTCCTCCGGAAGTTCCTCCGGGAATTCTTCCGGAAGTTCCTCCGGGAATTCCTCCAGGCGTTCCTCCGGGAATTCCTCCGGTAGTTCGCCCTGGAATTCCTCCGGAAGTTCGCCCTGGAATTCCTCCGGAAGTTCCCTCTTGAATTCCTCCGGAAGTTCCCCCTGGAAATCATCCGGAAGTTCCCCCTGGAATTCCTCCGTAAGTTCCCCCTGCAATTCCTCCGGAAGTTCCACCTGGAATTCCTCCGGGAGTTCCGCCTGGAATTCCTCCGGAAGTTCCCCCTGGAAATCCTCCGGAAGTTCACCCTGGAATTCCTCCGGAAGTACCCCCTGGATTTTCTTCGAAAGTTCCCCCTAGAATTCCTCCGGAAGTTCCCCCTAGGATTCCTCCGGAAGTTCCCCCTGGAAATCCTCCGGAAGTTCCCCCTGGAATTCCTAAGGAAGATCCCCCTGCAATTCCTCCGGAAGTTCCCCCTGGAAATCCCCCTGGAAATCCTGGAAAGTTCTTCCGGGAATTCATTCGGAAGTTCTTCCGGGAATTCCGTCGGAAGTTCCTCCGGTAATTCCTTCGGAAATTCCTCTCGGAATTCATTCGGAAGTTCCTCCGGGAATTCCTTCGGAAGTTCCTCCGGGAATTCCTTCGGAAGTTCCTCCGGGAATTCCTTCGGAAGTTCCTCCAGTAATTCCTTCGCAAGTTCCTCCGGGAATTCCTTCGGAAGTTCCTCCGGAAGTTCCCCCTGGAATTCCTCCGGAAGTTCCCCCTGGAATTCCTCCGGAAGTTCCCCCTGGAATTCCTCCGGAAGTTCCCCCTGGAATCCCCCCGGAAGTTCCCCCTGGAATTCCTCCGGAAGTTCCCCCTGGAATTCCTCCGGAAGTTCCGCCTGGAATTCCTCCGGACGTTCCTTCGGAAGTTCCTCCTGGAATTTCTTCGGAAGTTCCTCCGGAAATTGATTCGGAAGTTCCTCTGGAAATGCATTCGAAAGTTCCTCCGGGAATTCATTCGGAAGTTCTTCCTGGAATTCCGTCGGAATTTCCTCCGGGAAGTTCCTCCGGGAATTCCTCCGAGAATTCCTCCGGAAGTTCCTCCGGAAATTCCTTCGGAAGTTCCTCCGGAAATTCCTTCGGAAGTTCCTCCGGAAATTCCTTCGGAAGTTCCTCCGGAAATTCCTTCGGAAGTTCCTCCGGAAATTCCTTCGGAAGTTCCTCCGGAAATTCCTTCGGAAGTTCCTCCGGAAATTCCTTCGGAAGTTCCAAAGAAAATTCCTTCGGAAGTTCTTCCGAAAATTCCTTCGGAAGTTCCTCCGAAAATTCCTTTGGAAGTTCCTCCAGAAATTCCTTTGGAAGTAACTCCGGGATTTCCTCCGGAAGTTCCTCCGGGAATTCCTCCGAAAGTTCCTCCGGGAATTCCTCCGGAAGTCCCTCCGGGAATTCCTCCGGAAGTCCCTCCGGGAATTCCACCGGAAGTTCCTCCTGGAATTTCACCGAAAGTTCCTCCTGGAATTCCACCGGAAGTTCCTCCTGGAATTCCTCGGAAATTCCTCCGAATTCCTTCGAAAGTTCCTCCAGTAATTCCTTCGAACTTCCTCCGAATTCCTCCGGAAGTTCCTCCGGGAATCCCTCCCGAAGCTCCTCGGGGAATTCCTTCAAAAGTTCCTACGGGAATTCCTTCGGAAGTTCCTCCGGGAATTTCTTCGACAGTTCACCCAGGAACTCCACTGGAAGAAGTTCCTCCGGCAGAAGTTCTTCGGGGAATTCCTTTGGAAGTTCTTCGGGGAATTCTTTTGGAAGTTCTTCGGGGAATTCCTTCGGAAGTTCCTCGGGGAATTCCTTCGGAAGTTTCTCGGAGAATTCCTTCGGAAGTTCCTCCAGGAATTCCTTCGGATGTTCATCTGGGAATTCCTTCGATAGTTCCTCGGGGAATTCCTTCGGAAGTTCTTCGGATAATTCCTTCAAAAGTTCCTCTGGAAATTCCTCTGGAAGGTCTCCAAGAATTCCTCCGGAAGTTCCTCCTGGAAATCCTCCGGAAGTTCCCCTTGGAATTCCTCCGGAAATTCCCCTGGAATTCCTCTGGAAGTTCCCTCTGGAATTCCTCCGGAAGTTCACCCTGGAATTCCTCCGGAAGTTGCGCCTGAAATTTTTCCGGAAGTTCCCCCTGGAATTTCTCCGGAAGTTCCCTCTGGAATTTCTCCGGAAGTTCCCTCTGGAATTCCTCCGGAAGTTCCTCCGGAAGTTCCTCCCGGAATTCCTCCGGAAGTTCCTCAGGCAATTCCTCCGGAAGTTCCTCCGGAAGTTCCCCCTGGAAATCCTCCGGAAGTTTCTCTGGAATTCCTCCGGAAGTTTCCCCTGGAATTCCTCCGGAAGTTCCCCCTGGAATTCCTCCGGACGTTCCGCCTGGAATTCCTCCGGAAGTTTCCCCTGGAATTCCTCCGGAAGTTTCCCCTGGTATTCCTCCGGAAGATCCCCCTGGAATTCCTCCGGAAGATCTCCTTGGAATTCGTCCGAAAGTTCCCCCTGGAATTCCTCCGGAAGTTCTCGAAGTTCCTCCTGGAATTCCTCCAGAAGTTCCCCCTGGAATTCCTCCGGAAGTTCCCCCTGGAATAACTCTGGCAGTTTCCCCTGGAATTCCTCCGGAAGTTCCCCCTGGAATTCCTCCGGAAGTTCCGCCTGGAATTCCTCCGGACGTTCCTTCGGAAGTTTCTCCTGGAATTCCTTCGGAAGTTCCTCCGGAAATTGATTTGGAAGTTCCTCCGGGAATTCATTCGAAAGTTCCTCCGGGAATTCATTCGAAAGTTCCTCCGGGAATTCCTTCGGAAATTCCTTCCGGAATTCATTCGGAAGTTCCTCCGGGAATTCCTTCGAAAGTTCCTCCAGTAATTCCTTCGGAAGTTCCTCCGGAAATTCTTTCGGAAATTCCTCCGGGAATCCCTTCAGAAGTTCCCCTTCGGAAGTTCCTCCGGGAATTTCTTCGGCAGTTCACCCAGGAATTCCACCGGAAGAAGTTCCTCCGGAAGAAGTTCTTCATGGAATTCCTTCGAAAGTTCTTCGGGGAATTCCTTCGGTAGTTTTTCGGGGAATTCCTTCGGAAGTTTCTCGGAGAATTCCTTCGGAAGTTCCTCGGGGAATTCTCCGGAAGTTCCTCGGGGAGTTCCTTCGGAAGTTTCTCGGGGAATTCCTTCGGAAGTTCCTCGGGGAGTTCCTTTGGAAGTTCTTCGGGGAATTCCTTCGAAAGTTCCTCCGGAAATTCCTCTGGAAGGTCTCCAAGAATTCCTCCGGAAGTTCCTCCGGAATTTCCCCAGGAAGTTCCTCCGAATTCCTCCGGAAGTTCCTCCAGGAATTCCTCCGGAAGTTCCTCCAGAATTCCTCCGGAAGTTCCTCAGGAATTCCTCCGGAAGTTCCTCCGAATTCCTCCGGAAGTTCACTCGGGAATTCCTCGGAAGTTCCTCGAGGAATTCCTCCGGAAGTTCCTCCAGGAATTCCTCCGGAAGTTCCTCCAGAATTCCTCCGAAGTTCCTCCGGGGAATTCCTCCGGAAGTTCTCGGGAATTCCTCGGAAGTTCCTCCGGGAATTCCTCGGAAGTTCCTCAGGAATTCCTCCGGAAGTTCCTCGAATTCCTCCGAAGTTCCTCCGGGAATTCCTCCGGGAAGTTCCTCGGGAATTCCTCCGGAAGTTCCTCGGGAATTCCTCGGAAGTTCCTCCAGGAATTCCTTCGGAAGTTCCTCGAATTCCTTCGGAAATTCTCGGGAATTCGCTGATTCAGGAATTCCTTCGAGTTCCTCAGGAATTCCCAGGTTCACGGGAATTTCAGCGGGTTATCGAGATTCCTTCGGAGAGTTCCTCGAAATTCCTTGGAAGTTCCTCAGGAATTCCTTCGGAAGTTCCTCCGGGAATTCCTGGAAGTTCCTCG
>NW_026942869.1:0-12011 GCF_024139115.2 Armigeres subalbatus | reverse complement strand
TGCATCAACAATGTATTGAGTTTGGTCGGCTTAGAAAGTAGTCAAATGTGTATCAGTCATTAATTAGCAGATACCTCTTATCAGTAATTTTGCCCTCACCATATACGTTTGTACTAAAACTTTAATATTTATGTGCCCATCTCACATCGCATTTATCGGGCAGCTAAGCTACAAACTCTCGCCAAGTAACCTTCTCCCAGATTGGTTGCAGTGCGCTTGAACTGTCACCGTTTGTGTGTTGTCATAATCTCGGAACCAAAACGATAGCAACGAAATTGGTGAAGTGTGTATGTGTGTGCGTGTGCATTGGCGTGGCGGGTTTACTTCACCTTCATTTTCGGCGCAGAACACATTACAAGCAATTAACGCGGTGTAACGGTCGGTGTATGGTGTGCTCGCGCCTAGTAGGACGGAATGCTGTAACGGAAACACGGATAACAAACAATAGACCAACCTCTCAAAGACGACCACCATGCGCCCTAGGGAACAAACGTATCATCTGGATAGCGGTGTTTGTGTAACCGGTCATACAATAACAAATCGAGTTTAATTGTGTGCGTGTGCCTACAAGCCTCGCCTACTGCGCGCCATTTGTCTAAACCAACAATCGAATCGAAGGATCACTACCTACCTATCAACCACTACTAGCTAAATATTACTACCACAACAACAACTACAAAGCAGCGTGTTTCCTATGGCCAGAGTATATTCGGTGGTTTGGGGGCAAATTCCTCTCTTTTATCATGCAATGGTAACATAATATTATTATATAATTTGCATCTACGGTGAGTGTTTTAATTTTTATTCAATTTTGTATCTACACATTCTTTTGTTCTGTTTTTCATACTTTCTTTTCTTAACCCTAGTTTTCTGTTGTTTTTCCTCTATTCTCTCTTATCATTTCACATTGACTGTCAAATTAACTCCACTTGTTTGTCCTAAGTCCTAACCTGTCGCTACCGCTTATTTTCCATTATCGTTCTTTAGTTTATTCTTTGTTTCCATAAAGTCACCAAAACAATTCCCTGCACCAATCCTTCACGCATTGTTATACTCCTTATTATTCCTTTCCGGTAGCTGTTATCAACACTAGGGTCGGAAGATATAAATTTACATTTAAATTACATGTGGGTAACGGTAAACAATTCTAAACTTATGCATAACCTGTGTCCAATTAAAGTGCTTTTAATTTTAATCTTCGTATTCTGATGGCAATGTTGTTGACTCTATATGATTATTGTGTTTTTAGAGGGTTCTGCTACGGTGTAATAGATGTCAATCAGTGTTGAAACAGCATGAGATTTAGCTAAACTTGAATGGTAGATATAGTTTGGAGCCTTAATGGGTAACATCATTGATCATTTTGCGGTAGGAATTATTATCGCTTATCAACGCTTCATTAAAAGTTGTCATCAATCAGTATGACTTTGAATGCTTTCTGGGTTTCATTTGCAATCTTTAGTTCCAGTTACAGACCTGTTTGAATATTATTAAGCCATTTTATAGAAAACTCAAATGACAGGAGACCAAACACTAATATTTACATTTTACAAGGAACATTTGCGAAAATGGATTGAAATGATGATGATGATGACGAATTGATGATGGTTTTCATGCAAATTTACCAAAACAAAGGCCGAGCCGTTCACTCAAAATTTCGATCAGCTGATCGAACCTGTCTCGTAAAATGGCTTAATAATGATTTGAGTGTATTACTTCTACGTGAAGTTAAACGATTTACAATGATATGGAAATGCTACATCTTCCAAACTTAGACGTACATGTTCATGATAGAATTAGAGGCGAAAGTATAGAATTGATAGTTCCGTTAGGATACGGCAGGCATGAAGAATGATTTCATAGAAGTCGATTTGAAAGCGAGCGGAGGCCATATTTGTGATGGCACATATCGAACGACCTTCCTTCTGCCAAACTCCCGTATGAAGGGGGAGGGAAGAATATCAGTGTGGAAGCTGATATATCTCCACTGACAAAAGGAAGGTGGCTTGATTTGCTCATATGCCATCGCATGCAGAAGGATTTACTATCGATGAGTACTGTCTCCAAATTCCTTATGGTGATTATAGAATGAAGCCAGAAAATCGGCCATTTTGTAAACCACGTGCTTTTCCAATATTTTTTTTCAAGCACACGAGATGAAAGAACCATAACGCTTATGGGGCTGAAATAATGGTAGATCGTTTGCTTAATTATGCTGAACAATCATAATTTGATTTTCGGCACTGTACGAAAACTATTCCGCCAGATTTGGGCTTATTAAAATGTATGTAGATAAACGTGTGGTGAAATTTGAAATTCACCACGGGCTTCATTCTATAATCACCTTATATGACATCAGCGTTTAGTCGCATAGGATTTTTATTGCACAGTTCTGTTTTCTCATTGCGTCCGTCTCGTCCGCCTCTAATTCTATCATGAACATGTACGTCCAAGTTTGGAAGATGATATTAGCATTTCCATAAGGTACACCGGGGCAAGTTGAAACGGTTTTTTCAAAGTTGAAATTCGAGGTGCTGTAAAAAAATCACTCTTTGATATTTTTTGATTCCGTTTGCGGTGTTTGCTAGTTCATGCCAAAGATTATGCATAAAAAATAAGCAACCTTAACTAACTTTTTTATAAATATTTTGTATATTGGAATTATTTTTTATATGCATCGTTTCAACTTGCCCCGCGTATCGGGGCAAGTTGAAATACTGCATTATATACAGACATAAACTAGTTTTGCCGTATTATTAACAAAATGTATGTACTCAGTGAGACTTAAAAAGCACAAGGTTGTAAAGGTAACTATAATACTGCCAGTATTCACATAAGAGTCCCATGTAAGTTTTTGACGATTTTGATTTGCTTTCAGAAATTAGCTTAAGATTGTCTCCTGTTTAAGAAAAACTGATAAAATAGTAGTTTTTGTTCTAGAAATTTGAAAACAAATCCCACCTTTGTTGTCTCATCTTGATATTTACTCGCATAAAAATTGCATTCCAGATTTTGATACATTGATTTTACACAAAAAATAAACTTAAGTATGGTCTATTTAATTGTCCACAGCAATATATACAAATAAAGAATATTATGTAAAATTTTTGGAAAAATAGCATTTTTTTAAATTTATTAGTTTTTTTTTGTATTTCTACATATAAAACAAGTTTGAAAAATTCAACGACAAATTACTCAAGGCGGAGAAAATGACATGTGACTCATATGCGAATAAGGGCAGTGTACAACAAAGCCACAAGAATTTTCAGAGACCAAATTCTGGAGAACGCACTTTTCTGAAAATTTATCAAATTGATTTCCTACTACTGGTGACCACTCGGATTACTATTCAGGATGGTTCATTATTTGGTTCACTTGTATATTGTGCACTTGAATCATTCGGTTGTGGCTTCTTCATAAATGCACATTAATTAATCAGCCAGCAGATCTCTCATAAACTCTTCGATTGGAGAAATAGGCAGCTGGGAAAGCGAAAGGTGGAGTTAACGAAATGTTTACATACTCTATGTTTTATTTTTCTGATAGTCAGTGCCCAGTAGATTAAGAATCTCAAAACTGCATTTTAAACAGGACCCCTTTTCATTCTAGTGGAGATTGTAGGAGGGTTGCATTCATGACGAAATGAGCGGAAATTTATTACAGTTATTTCCAGAAGTTTGCATGTATTTATAAATTTATGTTTTCCGAATGTATGTATTTACGGACCTTCATCATGGTCCTTCATCTGGAAAAAAATATTACTTTTAATTGCGAGGGTGACGTTTTGAATCGTTGTTTCAACTTGCCCCGCACCACGCATTTCTATTTGCCCCGATGAGTTAAACATGCGGAGCAATATCAAACAACCAAAATACAAAAATTAAAACGGGTCTTTCATCGATTTTTCATATTCATTATGCTTATTCAACATTGAATGATTATCTACCGTGAAAATTTTATGAAAAAACTCTTCCAAACATCGTTTAAGACCTGTTTCATTGGCACGTCAAATATTTGGTTTGGATTTTGCAAATGGCGAAAAATAAACAATAACAGGAATTGGTTTTAAAAGCTGCAATCTTCCGGGCATGGCAGTCAGAAGATGCGTCTAGGGGAGTAGTTTGTTGAAAAAAATAATCAGAGCACTCAGTCATTTCCCATCTAAATTACAGCTACCGTTTCAACTTACCCCGCATTTTAACTTGCCCCGGTGTACCTTAACACTGTTTGAATATGTTGATTAATCAAAAGTATCTATGTAGTATCCGAAACCGTGACAAAGGACACATACAAAATCGACAAAATCTGTGTTTAAACATATAAGGAGAAGTATTGAAAACTGACACATCTCACATTGACATGAAAATTGTTACGAACTTTTGATATGCGGCTGAAACTTAATGCTAACAAATTCCCTCAAAAATGTTTATTCTCTGTACTTAATATAATATCTGCACATACCTTTTTCAACACATTTCCAAAAAAGGCCAAATTTTCAAAGAATCTTCTACAAAAACCAAAGCTCAGGTAAATTAGCCATGACAAACTTCTCAGGTTTAAAACACGGCCACTATAATTTTCGACATGGCCATTTCGTTCGTTTTCGAAAATTTTTTATTCGTCGTGATCTTAATCCTTGATCAAGGCGATTTTTTTAGAAATCGTCGAAAATATTTTTAACGTTAATAACCATTAAATTCATTAACAATAAACGTATTTTCGGTTTGTTGTTGTTCGGTACAGTTCTTGTTTTGTTTTCTCAAGAGCATCATGACACGGTCCCGCTAGACCCTCCACAGTGAGCAATCTCATCGAAGGCGCGCCGTAATACTATTATTTGGCCATGCATCGAAGGCCTAGCCATATCCATGTCTTGTTTCTAGAATATCATCAGTAAAACAACAAAACCGGAATTTAGCTTTATCTACAAAACCATTTCAATCTAGATAATTTATTAGGTCTCAAGGCATATCATGTGTTCCTCGAACTACCATTGCTTCAACTGTCATACGACGAGTTGTCACTTGTCATAAAACTCGTATTATCACAAGTGAAGACATTCCACTAAAAAGCTCGAAATAATTTTCTTACCATTGCTTACCAGTTTTTGAAAAGTTAGTACGTATTTAAGTCCCTTACTCGTTTTTTTCCAGCAGTCAGTTCAGCCTAGGACAATGACTCCGAGGTTTTTTTTTAACTAATTGCTAGAAAAGTTGTTTCCGCTACATACAGTTTAGCCTAGAACAAGAGGAATTTGAGTCTTTGAACCATCTGCAGGGTAAAGTAATTTTTAGTAAACTTCAAAAACTGACATTGGTATAGAGAACTATATACGATGAACCCCTGAATTACCACAACTTTATTGCCCTAGCTCGAAAAATGGATTAGGCTAGAGCTCGGTTTGGTAGATCTAACGCCGTAAAACATTACAGTGATCTACCAGCTTTACGGGACAAGGGTTAACATTAGTCAGTTTCGTCTTCAATTTTTTGGCAAGTGCACAAGTTTTGATCGCCAAAAAGAGCAGCTGATTTTGGGTACATCTCCCAAAATCAGCAGTACCCAGACGATTAGAAAGATTGAAATACAGGCTGCATGTAACAGGCGAATCATATTCGGCAAATCGGCGGTGCGAATATCATATTTTTTTGTTAAATATCATGTGGCTGCGCATACGCAAAGCCCAGTTTCGAAAATGGACAAATTGATATGAAATTTACAAAAAAAAAATCCACGTGTCTTGAGGACTCAAACCCTCAACCTCTCTAGGCGTGATAACCCCTAGCCCTACACAATAAAATCATTTAAAGGTCATGTTTACGGAAAAGCCATCAGAATCCGAGTACTAACCTCCAGTTCCGCAAACTTGACCTTTAAGTGATCTCGAGTATGAGGTTATCACGCCTAACTAAAGAGTAGGAGGTTAGGAGTTCGAGTCCCGTGGATTATTTTTCGAATTTTTATATCAATTTGTCCATTTTCGAGACATGTGCTATGCATATGCGCAGCCCAGATGCTAAACAAAAAAGGCGAATTTTTTTTTTTAATTATATTCACTACAATCAAAATGTATCTGTCGTGTCAAATGTTCAATAGGCTTGGGCAATGTTATCCCCCACAGAATGTAGTGGGACCAGACCTCACAGGTCATATCCTCTTACTGTTTATGATGTCAGAAGGACAACAGCCAGTGCTCGTGCTGTACTGTCAACTAGGTACGAAATCATCCACTGCGGTCAATTGAGTCATAAGATGGTAACAATAGATTGGAACTTGTAAGGACTCTACAGCTATGTTGGACGCCTCTTTCCAAATGGTAATACGCCAATTCGTAGTAATTACTGTGTAGGGAACTAGCCTCACAAAATTAAGCAATACCAGCGCCGGTTGTGTCCCAATGCAGGTTTATCAAGAACGGGAAGGGAATTGCTTACCATGTGACGAACTTATTTTTAAGTTAAAATTGATAAAAATATTGAAAAAAAATTCCATCGGAGATCAACTTGCTGTATGAATGATCAAAGCATATGTACTAAAAATAAATAGCTTGAAGAGCTGCACAGCTAAAAATTCTGAAAATTACACGCTATTTATATTATTGATCCCATATTTTTACATCCAACTTTTTCTTGTACGCAATATTGAATACAAGCTCCATAGTAACGACGACTTGTAATTTTAAAAAGTGATGGAAAAATGAGTCGAATCGAACGGAGCCTTTTTGTTACATCATATATGCTGTAATATTTTTATACTGTGTACGTAATATTACAAAAACAGGCAAAACTAGACATCATGAGTGTATGTGAGTCTTGCCTAATAAAGTCACTAGATATATAGTCTGGCGTAGGTCTGACAGGTCACCAATAGAACTGCCATTTGTGGGATACCGTCGAACATGACGCTTCAATTGCGCTTGAATCAATGGAAAGTATTGAAAAAAAATGGTACCAAATAAAATTCAAATAGTTTAGCAAACCTATTGATCCATAATATTTAATTCGTTCAGGCTGATGATACTGACGTTTCTCTCCGTTCACAAAACCAGTCACAAATATATGAAATGACAGATGTTGTATTTAAATTATTATTTCGAATTTAGCTAAAATAAACTCAAAAAATCCAATTTCTAATCCAACAAAATAAGTATTGCTGGAGTTGTAATTCTGAATTTATTGAATCTATGACAAAAGGTCGAAAGACAAAAGGTCGAAAGGACAAAATGTCGAAAGGACAAAACGTCGAAAGGGACAGAAGGTCGAAAAGCATTAAAGGTTGAAAGAGGCAAAAGGTTGAAAGGGACAAAATATCGAAAGGGACAAAAGGTCGAAAAGGTCAAAAGGGACAAAAGGTCGAAAAGGACAAAAGGTCGAAAGAGACAAAAAGTCGATTAAGAACAAGCTGATAACAAGTTTGGTGTATTCCAAGGGAATTTGTGAATTGCATTTAACTTCAAGCAAGAATAACACACTCATCTCATCAATCAAAGTTGAAGAATGAGCATTTTTTAAAGAAGGAGTAATCAGGGTTTGAATGCTAAAGAGAAAGAGCAGGTCTCTCACTTATCATCTCTGTATACATATACGATATGTAGCATACCGCGAGAAACTTTTTTCGCCAGCTGTCATGATAGAGAACTGATTCGGGATGTTATACCCCATGATAAATTTCTTTTAGAAAGCTCCAAATGTGGGGAGCACTGGCTCTGATTATGCATTTCAACTTGTTCTACACAGCTCTGCAGTAACCAACACGAAAGGAGCAAAAACAAAGCGAGAATCACCATTTTTCTGTGGGGGCTGCCTATCCGATGCTGTTTTTTTTTACGCTTGTATACAAGTTTGATAAATTTGTTATCATGGCTTGTTATGATTCGGAACAGTTTTTGCCTCTCTTTTATCGTCGTTCGTTATCTATTGAGAGCGATTTCTGCAAACCCTGGGAGTAATTACTATGAAACAATATTATGAATATATAGATAGTTCTGTTAGAGATAAAACAAAATTGTTGACTTAGGAAATGAATAAAACTTGTATTGCGCGAAACAGTGTTGTCCTATTACAGGGTGTCTACTATCTGGAAAAACCTGGAAAACCTGGAATTATCAGGGAATTTCTCCTCACCTGCAGTGTTGGTAAAATCACTCATAAATCTCAATCAACGAGTGCTCCCGAGCGAACGAAATCGTCTGCGATTTTAAAGGAATGCATCACGCTTGAATTTTCCATTCTAAAACGCATCATCTCAATCATTTGCCAAAAAATCATTTTGGTTTAAAAACGCATTTGAAATCAATTTGGGGCAATTTATTGCTTATACATGGAAGAGTGTCTAATATTTTATGTGACAAACGTCAATTCATTGTTTTTAACGAAGGAGAACAAAAGAAAACCTACGATGATTCAAATGGATGATTCAATTCATCCATGAGTTTTTAGGTGCTGAGTTGGGTGCATATCAACTCACGCTTGATTGGAATCATCCATGAGTTTTGAGATTTTGAGTTTTTACCAACACTGCTCACCTGGAAAAAACCTGGAATCATCAGGGAATTCCTGACATAATCAGGGAAATTTCAATACCCGGTGATCATGAATAAAATTCTCTCAAAAGATGGAAAAAAATCCTTACAAATATTTGAATTAATATACCAATCAAAGCTATTAAAAATGTAGTTAACATTAATGGATCGTAGTTCGGCAAACAACGTTTTGCCATCTTCAAAAGAATTTCTTGGGAATTTCCGAAGCTATTCTTGGTGAAATCTAGGAATTTATTCGGGAGATCAATTAGGGATTGCTTTGAAAATTCTTTTGAGTATTTCCTCGGAAATTCTTTAGGAATATATTAAAAAATACTAAATTAGTTAGGTTTTTCAAAGCAATTACTGGAGGAACATCCGAAGGAATTTTGGGATCAGTTTTCCAAGGAATATCCTGAGGATTTTCCAAAGAAATCACCTGAAGGAATTTAAAAAAAAGTAAGTGATTTGTGAAAAATTTTTGCTAAAGGAATTCTTGGTAGAATAGCCGAAGGAATCCCGAATGGATTTTTCAAAGGAGTTTCTAAAGGTATTCTCGACGAATTTCAAAAGAATTCTTAAAAGCAAAATATCCGGAAAAACTCTTCCAGGTGTTTTCTAAAGTTTTCCTCAAGATACATCTGAACAAGCTCCCAAAAAATAAAAAAAAAATAAAAATCAAAAGAATACCCGAAGCATTTTTCGAAGGTTTTTACAGTAAAGCCATAAGTAATAGAACGCTAGTGGCGCTGTAACCATTAAAATTATTCTGCCAAAATATGCCTCAATAAGCTTAATAACCTACTCAGATTACGATTAGATTATTTATCTTAATAAATATCGTGTTAAAGTGGAGAAAAGAATTGAATGTATGGGAATGGCATCAGGTTGTTGTTTATCATGATACTTATGATCATCAATGGCATTATCTGAATAGGCTATAAATTGACCTCTTGACACTTATAGTACCGGTACCTTGGCTGCTAGATCTAAGCAAACTAGATGTTGGTCACGCGAACAAGATCAACAATAGTAATCTCGGGTATATCCCGTGTCAGGTATAAGGACGTTAGGCATGAGTACGTTAGGCATAAAGGATGTTAAGCATAAAATGCCAAAAAATAACCCACGACACAAAAAAGGTAGTATTACGCCCAGGGAATCAATATTCGTGCAACGCCTAACAACATACCCTTTGTCAACAACAGAGTGTGCTGACAAACGCACTTCGCAACAAGTCTGAACTCGAACACAATATGACAAGAATCATTTCCCTTGCATGCTCTGATATTTCCGAGAATACGTTGCTATTTCCGTAATCTCACAATCAGAGTTATATTCTCGAATATTTCCACAAAAGCAGAAATTATAATATCATAAAACCTAAATTTGTTGCAGAGATAATGCAAAATAACGAGATGAAAAGTTAGCAACAAAATTGTCTTCTTTTTTGCTTCTGACAAAAATTTTCGGATCTTTGTCATTATTACCTATCTCCGACAAAAACAAAGCTTGGTCGTTGGTTCTGTTTTGTCGCTTGTTTCGCAAGCGCACCCAAGAAAAATTGATTCCCTGATTACGCCTAATGTCCTTATGCCTAACGTCATGGACCCAACAATCTCATATTTTCGCATCAACACATTTCCTGAAGTAGTTTTTGCGAGAAGTTCTGAAGGATTTTCTGAAGAAAATTCCCAAACATATTTCCGGAATAATTCCTTAAAAGTTTCTTTAAGTTCCTAAAGTTTCTTTTTAAAAAAATAGCTGAAATAAAATTCATAGAAATTTCCGAAAAAATTTTTAACCAAATTTCCAATGAATGAATTAAAAAAAATCGTAAAGGAATCGCTAAATGCATCTCTTAAGCAATTTCTGGAACCATTCCTTGAGATGTTTTCTAAAGTTTTTGCAAAGAAATTTTCAAATGAAATCCTGGAGGAAGTTCTAAGGAAAATTCTGAAGCAATTCTTAAAGTTCCCTCTTTGAAGGAATTTCTGTAATCATTTGCGGAGGATTTTTCGATGGAATCTATAGAGAAATTTTCAAAGGAATCATGGAGGAATTTCCTATGCGATTCCAGAAAGAATTTTTCATTGAATTGTTGGAGTAATTTCTGGGTGAACTTGTGAAGGAATTCCTGGAAGAATTTCTTAAGTAATTAACAACATTATTAATGTGAGGCAACCAATTGTTTTTCGCAATACTTGTTTGAATCGATTATTTTGCTGCAAAAATCTATATATGGCACGTTTGTTTTTATCTGGAAATTAATGTAAAACACCTGGAAAAATTAGGGAATTTTGTTTTTGCAGATGAGTAGACACCCTGTATTATATAGTTAGCAAAAAATTGCTCTTTTATTTTCAACTATTTTTAACGATTAAATAAAATTAATTCAATGAGTTTAAATAATAGATGGATATCTAGGCTTCCTAAATGTCACTTCGATCTGTCAAAATAGTGCACGCTGCAGCCACGCAGGCACGCGCATTGAAAATTCACCGGCGTGTAATACGCGCCAGTGTGTATGATGTGTGGTGTGGGCCATTTTGACAAATTAAATTTACATTTAGAAAACTCAAACATCCATCTATTTTGTACTTACTAAATAAATGTTATTTAATTGTTAAAAGTTCTGAAAAAAAGAGCAGAATTTTTGCTAACTGTGTAGGGCAACTCTGGTGCGAGATCGATTATTTTCGTTTCAGTTTTTTGTCTATTTTAACCTTTACTCCCTTTCGACGTTTTGTCTCTTTCGACCTTTTGTCCTTTTCGACCATTTGTTCCTTCGATCTTTTGTCTTTCGACCTTTTGTCTTTCGGCCTTTTGTCCTTTCGACCTTTTGTCTTTCGACGTTTTGTCCCTAACCTGAATTTATTAGTTGGTCATTAAGTTTACGTCTCAGTTACCTAATCAACCCTGCTATCATACAGGATCGTTTTGGTAAGGAATAAAACAGGATTTTTGTAAACCAAAGAATGCTGTGGCCGAATTAAACTTAATAAAACTATAACACTATGACAATAATAGAATACAACCCCCCGTAGTTAAATATAACAAAAATTTTAGGGGACATTGAAAATGCTGTTTCAATTTATAATTATTTATTAATAAATGAAACATAAATGAAGATGGCAAAATGTCTTTTCTTTGAATTTGTTTAAATTCTAATTATCTAAATTGTCGATTTCACAATGCTAACAATTGTACACACTTTGAAGAGCAATTATGAGTTTTCAAACTGGAAGTCCCTCAGGATGTTGAGTTTCGCCCAAAACTATTGATCTGTATCGAAGAAATCAAAAGATTCGATGCCAATTTGTTCATAAACAGTTTTTTGTTGTTTTCTCGGAAATGTAAAAAATGGATATGCGCAGTTTCTCGAACAAATTATTCATTTAAGGAAGATACATTTTGCCTTACATATAATTTTCAGTCATTTCATCTTCTGAGTTGTACAAAAAGACCATAGCCTTTTAGGTTATTTAGA
>NW_026942868.1:0-21506 GCF_024139115.2 Armigeres subalbatus | reverse complement strand
TTTGAATCCTTTGGGGCGGTCGCAGTGTCGATATGAGATCAATTTGGTTGTACTTATGTGATGATAGTAGATTGAGCGTACGTCTAAGTCCATGAGGGCGGGCACAGTAGCATTTTGAGTTCAATTCGGTTTCTCTTAGAAGATAGTAGAATGAGCGCTCATTTGAATCCTTGGGGCGGTCGCAGTGTCAATATGTGATCAATTTGTTTACACTTATGTGATAATAGTGGATTGAGCGCTCGTCTGAGTCAATGAGGGCGAGTGCAGTGTCGATATGAGTTCAATTTGGTTGCATTTATGTGATGATAGTGGATTGAGCGCTCGTCTGGGTCCATAAAGGGGGCACAGTAGTATTTTGAGTTCCTTTTTATTTTCTCTAAGGAGATAGCAGATTGAGCGCTCGTTTGAATCCTTGGGGCGGTCGCAGTGTCGGTATGAGATCAATTTGGTTGTACTGCTCGTCTGAGTCCATGAGGGCGGGCACAGTAGCATTTTGAGTTCAATTAGGTTTCTCTAAGACGATAGTAGAATGAGCGCTTGTTTGAATCCTTGGGGATGGTCCCAGTGCCGATGTGAGATCAATTCAATTATTTTAATAAACCTAAAATTTATTTCTTATTACAGCAATCGTACACTACTTTTTAATAACATTTACTAACCGTCTCATAGTTTTAATCCACAATAAATAGAAGTAGATTGTTAGAAACCCGGATAAAATTTAGAAAAAAAAGTGATATTGGTAAGACCTCAGCTATTAGCAGCAGGACTTTGCGATTTCGTAGAAACTTCTTATAGTTGGGAAAATCATATTTGAAAAGAATTTCTACCTCTAATTGAATATTAAAAGGTTTTCTGGACTTGGAGATACAAAAGTTGAAAGTTTAATCATACATCGTGGAACCAATGCTAACAGAATCCTGAATTGGCATCAACACATTTTCACTTGGTTGAAAACTACCAAAATATGTGAAGTGTGATAGTACGGTTTTTGTTCAAGAAAAAACACGTTGGGGACATAGGAGGAGGGGGTCAAAATCTACAAAAAATGTGGATTGCTCTAGTAATGAGTAGAGACATAAGCCATTGAACTAATTCTTTCATAAAAATAATTTATTTTTGATTAAAGAAGTTATGAAAATTTTCAATGAAATTGTTATGCGGATACATTAAGTACAAGCAAGCATGTATATATTTCCTACATTTCTTCCGAAAAAAGGATTCTGATATCATCGGGTGGAATGAGACAACTAAAACAACTCAAAATTGAATTGGAAATGTTAATTTAAAAAACCTTTTTGCCTTTCTCGTATACAAAGTATATGTAAAGGCTATATGTTCGCTCCAAAACGAACTTTTTATAGGAGGCCCGGAGACCCATAGTGTTATATACCGATCGACTCAGCTCGAAGAATTGGAGTGATGTCTGTGTGTGTGTATGTGTGTGTGTATGTGTGTGTGTGCGCAAAAAGTCTAGCTCACTTTTTGGGCACTTATCCTCAACCGATTTGCTCGCAACAAGTTGCATTCGACGCAGAATCCTGTCCCATTGTTTCCTATTGAAAACTGACCCGATCGGAATATGGGCTTAGAAGTTATGGCCAAAATACTTTTTTTTCATAAAAAAAGCATATTAAAAAGTCTCGCTCACTTTTGGGCACTTATCCTCAACCGATTTGCTCGCAACAAATTGCATTCGACGCAGAATCCTGTCCCATTGTTTCCTATTGAAAACTGACCCGATCGGACTATGGGCTTAGAAGTTATGGCCAAAATACTTTTTTTTTTCATAAAAAAGCACATTAAAAAGTCTAGCTCACTTTTTGGGAATTTATTCTCAACCAGGGAATCATTTTTTTTGGAATGCGCCTGCGAAACAAGCGACAAAAGAGAACCAACGACAAAGCTTTGTTTTTGTCGGAGATAATAATGACAAAGATCCGAAAAATTTTGTCAGCAATTAAAAAAAAGACAATCTTGTTGCTAACTTTTCATCCCGTTATTTTGCATTATTTCTAGTGAAAATTTCGGTTTTATGCTATCATAGTTTTTGCTTTTATGGAAATATTCGAGAATCGAACAATGATTACAAAATTAGCAGCGTATTTTCGGAAATATCAGAGCATGCAAGGCAAATGATTCTTGTCATATTGTGTTCGGGTTCTGATAAAGGTTTGTCGCTAGGTGCGTTTGTCAGTAAAAAACTCTGTTGATGACAAAGAGTATATTGTTAGGCGTTGCTCTAATATTGATTCCCTGTTCTCAACCGATTTGCTCGCAACAAGTTGCATTCGATGCAGAATCCTGTCTCATTGTTTCCTATTGAAAATTGACCCGATCGGACTATGGGCTTAGAAGTTATGGCCAAAAAAAAATTTTCGTATAAAAGCACATTAAAAAGTCTAGCTCACTTTTTGGGCACTTATTCTCAACCGATTTGCTCGCAACAAGTTGCATTCGACGCAGAATTATATCCCATTGTTTCCTATTGAAAACTGACCCGATCGGACTTTGGGCTCGCAACAAGTTGCATTCGACGCAGAATCCTGTCCCATTGTTTCCTATTGAAAACTGACCCGATCGGACTATGGGCTTAGAAGTTATGGCCAAAATACTTTTTGCCTTTCTCGTATACAAAGTATACGTAAAGGCTATATGTTCGCTCCAAAAACGAACTTTTTATAGGAGGCCCGGAGACCCATAGTGTTATATACCGATCGACTCAGCTCTACGAATTGGATTGATGTCTGTGTGTATGTATGTGTGTGTGTACGCAAAAAGTCTAGCTCACTTTTTGGGAATTTATTCTAAACCGATTTGCTCGTAACAAGTTGCATTCGATGCAGAATCCTGTCTCATTGTTTCCTATTGAAAAATGACCCGATCGGACTAAAAAAAATTTTTCATATAAAAGCACATTAAAAAGTCTAGCACACGTGCCCAAAAAACTTATTCTCAACCTTTGCTCGCAACAAGCTGCATTCGACGCAGAATCCTGTCCAATTGTTTTCTATTGAAAATTGACTCGATCGGACTATGGGCTTAGAAGTTACGGCCAAATTTTTTTTCATGAAAAAGCACATTAAAAAGTCTAGCTCACTTTTTGGGCACTTATCCTCAACCGATTTGCTCGCAGTTGCATTCGATGCAAAATCCTGTCCCATTGTTTCCTATTGAAAATTGACCCGATCGTACTATGGGCTTAGAAGTTATGACCAAAAATCTTTTAGCCTTTCTTGTATACAAAGTATAGGGGAGACTGGGTAGACTTGATCCCCTTTTATGATTTCCGATGTATCACAGCCAAAAATAAATAAACATACGCGATTTCCACACTGACTCTCTAAGAAATATAGTTCAGTAAACGTTCGCTAACTGGACGCTTTTTAACTGGGCGTTCGCTAACCGTCAAAAATAGAAGTCAAAATGAGTTTGACATTTAATTGTCAAAACTAGCAAGGGGCATGCGAAAGGGTATAACGAGTTAATATATAATTAATTCTCGAGTAACATTTGAATTGGGCGTAATCCAATTTATTCAGTTAAATCAAATAAAATTTGATATTGCAAAATAATGTTCAGAAATGTGGAAGACCAAAAGAGCATTTGAAGAGCATTTTGTTTTGACATCATATTTTGACGTTTGCCTACTTTTTCTTTGGGGTTTATCCCAATTATCAAACCATTAATTAGAAAGCGTGTTGAAAAATATGTTAATAAAGGTGAAAAAAAAACTTAACCCAACAAATTTTGTAAATCATGTTGATTTTTTTTATTCATTTGTAAAACAGAAGCTACATATGACGTTTTGAGGAATAACATCAATTTTGAAAGATTTTTGAAAATCGATTATTTCACAATTAGCTTATTTGACAGCTTAGTAAAATTAAATTAGGAGTGGACCATACACGAAAGGATTAAGTCTTTAGAAATTAATTTTTTATCCAAAATTTCATGAATGAAAAACTCAGTTTTATTAATAGTATCAAGTTATGCAATAATCTCAATACTCCCAAAATGCTCAATAGCGGCTTGCTTTATTAAAATTGACAAAAATAAGACGTGATTTAGCTAGTTGTTTAAATAAAATAACTCATCGCCTGACAAATGCATAATTTTAAAGGAACAAAACAAACAAGATATGTGGTCAATTAGTTTGTAATTTAAATAATTAAGGTATAGTATTTTACAACTTGGATTGCATTTTATTAGATTCGCCCAATTGGCAATTTATTCTTGTTGCATATTTTAATTGTTTTAAAAAAGCAATTCAAAACATTGCATTGATATCACCCTCGGTGTTCATCAGCATTTGACAGGTCAGCCCAGTTAGCGAGCAGCATTCGCTAACTGGGCTGTGCTCTTAGCCCAGTTATCGAACGGTTACTGTATTTAACCTTACTGATGTATGACAGTCCTCAAAATATTGTTGTTATTGATACATAATCGATTTTTTAGAGTGCTGTCAAAAGTCTACTTTTAAAATATTCGGGGGAAATTGATCCCTCTTTGTTAAAATTAGAAAGGTGCCCTCAGATTTTTTTTAAATATTTTTCCTTCAAAACACGCGCAATTTTTGAATTGCTGTGCGTATACATGAACGATTTTTGTTATTGAATTCGACAGCACATGTTATTTTTAAATTTGGGGAGACTTGATCCTCTTTCTATGATATCAACCCAATAAATAATGTTTCATGCCAACCCTTCATCAAACCTGTCAAATCTACAAAAAATTAGAAGCCAGAGAACAGATTTATATATTTTTTGAATTTTTTCGCCAAATTTTAGTATGGGTGACTAATGGTGGATCAAATGTCCCCATATTGAGGCAATAACTTCAAATTCAAATATCCTAAAACTTTGATGGAATGTTGACATTTTCACCAGTACAAATCATTAAGCACATTTATGGCTTTGTGCTGTGAAAAAACGAAAGCATTTGGGCACCCAAGTAACAAATCCAAAACCATATGAATTTATTCATAATTAGTAATGGTTTTAAGAAAGATTTCAAAATACTGGTGTGTTTTAAAAGAGTTTTCAATAAGAAAATGGCTCATCAAATTTTATGATTCTTAAAATAGTGTTGGTAATCTCTACAATTGAACAATAAAAACTATCATTGATCTAGCGCTGATGCTCTTATGGATGTTTTTAAAACATTCTCCTAGATGTATTTAAAGTTGAACAATAAGTCCAAATGAATGTTTCTTATAGATTTCTTTTGACACACTGGTTTAAATACAACTTAACCATAAACTCACATTAAAACCGCAAAGAATCTTTTGAGTCTCAGTTAAATTTTTACGTTCTGGAATAAAACTAATTCATATCTGTCAAACATGAAACCTAATCGATGGGAAAAATCAAGTCAAGTCGACCTTTCAAATACAAAAAAATACACAAAAATAGTAAATTAGGTGCAATTCGAAAAACGTTAGTTCTTCCAAGGAACACTAGAACAGTTGGAGGATGAGTTTCAACCGGAATAAAGATACGCTTGCTGACACAGTAGGGTAAGACGGTATAATGCGCCCCACCTGGCCAAAACGCCCCTCTTTGATTTCTAGAAAACTATAACTAACTAAGGGTCAAAATCAGTTGGTACCTATAACTATTTGTAAAACCATCGTACTATGTGAATGTGGAAGTATTTTTGTATTACATAATGAAAATAATAGCAAAATACAAAAAGTGACAGTTTTGATGTAACTTTTCATGTTTGTTTGCTCAACATTCTGGAGCGACGCTAGCATACTGTCCGCAAATTTGCACGGGAACACTCAGTTGGGCAACAAAATAACTTTTCTCAGTGGTTAATATGATATAAAATTGTTTCCATCTTCAAAAACGTAACGATTTTCGAAAATATGTTTCACTGGTCAAAACGCCCCAGTGTAGGCAGGACGATATGCCCTTACCAACTGGACACAAGCGCGGCGAGCTTGCAGCAGTTGATTCCAAATTATATGAACAATATTGAAATGCAATTAAAACCTGATTAAATGGACTTATGTTGGTTTTTAATGTCAAGCACACAAGGATTTGTAACCTTTTAATTATGGGATTGATAAAATACTAATGAAGCGCTATGGAACGTCTTTGGCTAAGGTGGGCGTATTGCCCAGGCACTTTTTGAAATCCATTTTTTCACGACTTTTCAAAAAAGCATTATTACGTGTTATCTGTAATATTTTTATATGACTACCACGGGCAATGCATTTGCGACTTCTTGCACTTAACCAAATAACACAAAGTTTGCATGAATTGCGATGAAATGTAAAAAGTTATCAAGGTTTTCCTTAGGGGGTATATTATACCGTCTTACCCTACATACTCTTCCATTTATCGTCAGGCATCGACGACTCCAACTGGTAAAGCTTTCCCACCAGGTGTTTTTTCGGCCAACGGAGGATGGCTTTTGCTTCCCACTCACTGGGGATGACACTGAAACAGATTTCTTTATCATCAATTCCTCCCGAAGTATTGCTTAATTGATGGCCGGGAAGTTTAAGGCTAGTGAAAAGGGTTTTGGTTTCAGTGAGTCCGGTAAGCAGTTCTAAGGACACCCATCCCCACACTACATGAGTTGCAGATTTCCGTCTCGTCCAGAAAAAAAATTGTACCACCTTAATTGATTATGAGATTCTTTATTTAATTCGCAAATAATAATTATCTTGAGCTTTAAAGTGAACAAATATTACTAAAAATTTAGATTTCCGGTACCAATGGAAACCCAAAACCAAAACAAACAGCCGTCAAAATATTCACAGATAACCCACTCTTATTCAAGAGTGCTATAAAGGCGACGGTACTGGTAATGGGTTTAAACTTGATTTAACGATTTTAACACAGTTTTTTCCAAGAGAAAATTGTTTTATTCAAAACTGGATTAATTTGTAATGGTTTTATTCAAAGTAAAATAATAAAAATGGTGATTTTGCTATTTTGCTTGACTGAAAATCAACAACCATATTGGAAATTTCGGATTGGTTATAAATTATATCGCAAATTACAGCTCTTATAACCTGAATTTTATTGTAAAACCAAACTTAAACTATGTTACAATGAACTCTTTCATAAATTTACTATATATGAACAATTTTTGCGTTAGAATACAAGAGCGTTTCGATTATTGAAATATTTGAATATTCATTATTCTGCAATATTTTCACTGCGATAGTCGTTTTTCCATAGTTTTACAAAAAAATCGACAGTAAATTTTGAAGCGCAAGTTTTTTCTTTGAATTTTGGAAATAAAATTTGCAAACATATGAAATGTATTATTGGTTTTTAGGGACATGGCGACATGAATTTTGCGAGAAATATTTACATTTTTTTATTCTCTATGATTCCCTTTTTATTTTTATTAATAAGCTAGCAGACCTGACGAACTATGTTTCGCCTAAAATTGATTAATTTTCTCAAGTTATGAAGAAATTGGTGTTTCATTTGTATGGGAGCCCCCCTTTCCAAAGGGGGAGGGGTCTCGAACCATCTTAAAAACCTTCCCCGGCCCCAAAAACCTCTGCATACAAATTTTTACGTCGATCGGTTCAGTAGTTTCGGAGTCTATAAGGTTCAGACAGACACAAACTCATTTTTATGTATATAGATATAATTAGGTCTGAAACATTCTCAAATAAGAGTATTGTAAAATAGTTTGTGGTTAAAATGACTTTGAAATAGTTTTATGGAGGATTAGAACCATGAGAAATACGTTTTGCATAGATCTGAATAGTTTTAAGATATTTTTATTCTATTTCTTCATAACTTCTTGTAGAGTTGGCCAAATTGAGCCAATAGATAATTTATGCTTAGTTTATTAAGGCGTTGAAAGAATTTTGAATTTATTGCTGGTTTTATCAAGTGCTACTTACACTGCTTCAGATGTGACTTAAAGCAATATTTGTTACTTGGGCATTGTTATGAAAAGTTGTTCAAATTTTACGTGGCCAATAAAAATCTTTAGGAAGGCCGAAATATACAAACCGCCCTGCAGAATAAACAAGGTTGTCAACCCAAAAAATAACTCACCCCATAAAGGTCATTTGTCAAGAGGATCTACATTAAAAATACGCTAGAACAAAACTACTTTAGTTCTCGATAAAACAGGGATGGTCAAGTCTCCCCGGGGATCAAGTCTACCCACCTTCCCCTACTTAAAGGCTATATGTTCGCTGCAAAAACGAACTTTTTATAGGAAGCCCGTAGAGCCTTCAGCTCGACGAATTAAAGTGATGTCTGTGTGTGTATGTGTGTGCGCAAAATAATCTCACTGATTTTTCAGGCACTTATTCTTAACCATTTCATTTCTTAGGCATTTATCCTCAACCGATTTGCTCGCAACAAGTTGCATTCGACGCGGAATCTTGTCACATTGGTTCGTATCGCAGACCGGCCTAGTCGGACTATGGGCTTCGGAGTTATGGCCAGTAATTACAAGAAAAGTTATTTTCTCTATTTAGGCACTTACTCTCGGCCGATTTACTCGCAACATTCGACGCAGAATCATGTCCCATTGTTTCCTATGAAAAATTGGCCGGACCGGACTATGGGCTCAGCAGTTATGGCCAAAGTACTTTTTTTCATACCAAAAGTGCGAAGAAATTACTCACCCACAAGAAACGAGAAAGGCACTATCATCGCTAGGTGGATTAATCTGGGTTTTGTTTCTTTATTTTTGTATCTTTATTAAGAAGACTTTCAGTCCTAGGCTGGCTCGACTCCAATAAATCTTTCTTAAAATTCAATTACATGTAAAATGTGAACAGTAATAACCTTTCAAAATTTCAGCTAATTTAACTTACTTTCGCATTTACTACGGTAATTCAATCGTTGTAACATCGATAAGTTGCATGTCTCAAACCTCATTTAAGTTTTTACGGGTAAATTGTTTAAGATTTGCGATATTTGTTTTCAAGTAATTCCAAATATCAACTATAAAATCATGGACAGATTAAGTACCCAACATTTTATATTAAATATTCAAAAATAGCAAAGTTCATTTTATCATCGTACAATGTTCTGTGAAATTGTTCTGTAACATACCAACAATCGAGCGATCAGAACCAATTTCCAAATCGAATGTCGGAGGTGTATTTTCCTATAAATTTTGACTCAAAGCCCCATAAAAACATCTAATCAAATGCGCAGCTTATGCTACAAGCGATTGAGCTGAAATTTTGAGGGATTGATATTCTTACCATAAGACACAATCCAAGGGGGGAGGGCGTGGAATTCGACAACTTTTTGTTTCCTGGGCGAGTCTACTGGATACTTTGCGTGGGCGCGGCGTTCATAGTGACTTGAGCGCTTGCCAGAGTCCCATGAGAGCGGACACAGCATGAATTTAAGTACAAAATTATTACTCTGAGACGTTCATAGTGAATTCAATACCTAATTTCCATAACGACTTATCTGCTTTTGTAAATAATAAAGATCCAAACGACGATTTGACGAATCTGATGGCACTCCACGCCAACCATCACCATCTACACGTAAAGTGAAGGCTTCGGCTACCTGTTATGGTGTTGGATTGTGTGGGAGGGCCATTAGATTCGTCAAATCGGCGTTTGAATCTTTATTTACAAAAGCAGATAAGTCGTTTTGAAAATTTGTTATTGAATTGAGTGCCCCCCAGAGTCCCATAAGGGCGGACACAGCATTGTTACTCTGATTCGTTCATAGTGACTTGAGCGCTTATCAGAGTCCCATGAGGGAGAACACAGCATAAGTTTTAGTCTAAATCTGTTGCACTGAGACGTTCATAGTGAATTGAGCGCTTGCCAGAGTCCCATAAGGGGGAAAACAACATGAATTTGAGTACAAGATTGTTACTCTGAGACGTTTATAGTGAATTGAGCGCTCGCCAGAGCCCCATGAGGGCGGATACATCATGAGTTTGAGTTTAAAACTGTTGCCTTGAGACGTTCATAGTGTCTTGAGCCCTCGCTAGAGTCCCATGAGGGGATGACTCAGATTCGATTTGATTACAATTTGGTTACTCGTAGGTGCTCATAGTTAAATGAGTGATCGTCTTAGTCCCATGTGGGTGGACATGAATTTGATTTGAGTACAATTCGGTTACTCTGAGGGCTTTCATAGTGAATCGAGCGGAGGCTGAGGCTTTCATAGTGAAGGCGGACACAGATTGAATTTGAGTACAATTTGATTACTCTGAGCCTGAGGTGTTCATTGTGAAATGAGTGATCATCTGAGTCCCTTGAGTGGGCGGACATAGATTTGATTTACCCTGAGGCCTTCATAGTAAGTTGATAGATCCTTTGAGTTTTGTAGTGCGTGACATAGAATCAATTTTAGTACAATATGTTTGATTCGAGGCATCCATAATGAGCTCAGCGAACGTCTGAAATCCATGAAGTTAGACACAGATTCGATTTGAGTACATTATGGTTACTCTGAGACCTTCATTGGGATTTGGGCGGTCTTTGTGAGTCATGTGAGGGCGGCCTTAGTAGCAATTGGAGTACAATTTAATTGCTCTAAGGCATTTATAGTGAATAGTTTGTTTTGGTCGATTGATGAACATTTAAAATTAAAATTAAAGCCGGTACACCTTATTAGTTTTCATTTTACCGTGACACACCACGATAACAAATTTGTCTTGGCCTAGTCAACGGACAGCACTCTCATGTAACACTTTTGTTGATTAGTGATAAATTTTCCGATGCCGAAAAAAAAACTTTTTACTAGGGTAGGAATCAAACCGACATTACTCAGCACATGCCACTAGACGATTGAAGTTACCCAGAAGCATTTTAAACGTCTAAAACACATGGGCGTAAAACTGTTAATGAAGTGAAGTTTAGGAGTGTGAAAACAAGCATTTTTATGGAATGTTTGTTCAATGAAGATACCTAAATTTGTGGAGACGAAACTTAAAAAAAAAAAAATGTCGGGTGCAGGCGAAGTTCAACGGACGCGGACGTAAAGACATTTGTTCAGTTTGTTGAGCTGAGTCGATTGGTATACAATACTATGGGTCTAAGAGCCTTTTATAAAAAGTTCGTTGTTGGAGTGAAATGATAGCCTGAATGAATTTATTCACATTTAGGCGTGGGGCGCAATTTTCAAATCAATAAAGTTTGATGGGCGGATTTTCCAAGGGGCGCAAAATTTTAAATGTATGAGTAACCAGCTCATGATTTGCCATGACAGCACTGGGTGGATCGATCAGGTGGAAGTTGACTTGCGGACCCTCCGTAGACTGCGTGGTTGGCGACGTGTAGCCATGGACCGAGCCGAATGGAGAAGACTCTTATATACCGCACAGGCCACTTCGGCCTTAGTCTGAATAAATAATAAATAATAATGGAAGCTAAGGTGGTATCAGCACCGTGGATAAATCTACCTGGTTTAGTTGTATTATCTATGTGGAGTTTATTCTAGCTGTTGGCAAGCGGGAGCCTCTGAGACACCTTATGCCAGTGATGGTTTACTACGCGTGACTGACGATACATTTCCCGATTGCTTTGATTGCTAATGATATGGCTGTCAGTTTTGGTTCGCATTAAGGCTACTTAGATGGTTTAGGAGTTATTGGATATTTGCAGCATATAGTAAGCAACAAGTGCTATTTCGCTGCCACACAATCTAGTTTACAGCTATTTGGAAAAAGGATGGTATTCAATTCAAATACATGCATACCAATTCGTAGTTATTACTAGAAACGATTATTCTGGATTTTCGAAAAACTTAAGTTCAGCATTGGGTCAAGCGAGCATTGCTTTGTCACACACACCTGAGAAGTGTTTTCTGTTAAGTGTACGGAAGGATATTTCTTTCGCTCTTATTGGCAATATACAATAGCGTACAATTCTGTCATTTAAGCAATCCGAAATCAATTAAGACACGAACGAATAATTCCTCGTTAATGACGTCTTGTGGAATTTAATTATGCCAACAAAAACCCCGCTCACTTTTTCCCACCATGAGCAAATTCCATCTAAATCCTAAAACAAATGAGCACCAGCGCATAAAGACCACAAAAGATGTGAGATTTAAGGTTCCCCCAAACACACGCGACGCGACAGTCGCGACGCGATTCTATCGCTTGGCGACAGCGATTTTGTCACTGTTGGTATAGAAGCGTACAACACACATTGCCTGCAGCGACCCAACGATAGAATCGCGGCGACTAGTTGTCGCCGTCGCGGCGATGAAATCGCTTAGGTCTGGGGGAGCCTTTATTCTGACAATCCAAATCATGAGCAAATTTGATTCAATTTCGGGCTGCCTATCTCCATTTCTGCCTTTACACCTTCCCACACACATCCGAGTACTCGAGCAGGAAGCGATAGCAGGAAGTGTAACACAAGTATGTGCTTTTTCATTTAATTCCACTGTTTCACATGTATCTTGATCTACTTACTCATGGCCTTGACTGCGGCTGTTCAAACAATCTTACAGTTAAAAATGTAATGCAGGTGTCTGTCGAGGTCCACCTACTGGTGGCAGAATTCTACACAATCAATTTGATGTGTCTGACAGTTATTTGTTATAATAATAAATTCATAATTTATATTACGACAATATTTATTTATCAGTATTGATAGGACTCAATAAAATAATGACGTGTCATGAATATAAATGTTTTGAGTCATTCTCCTAGTCGGGTAGGAAGCCATTCCTTGTCCCCACATCAATCAACGTGACGATGAATATCATCCCATCTTTACCCCGGAGCAGGAAAATGGCCATTGAGACTAGTCCAGTTGGAGTTTGGGGAGGACAATGACGATGTCGACCGGCGACGACTTCGCAACGGTGATATGAGGGACGATGAGTGTGATGATAAAAGTGTATATCTGGTGGTGCGCTGCTACTTCTGTTGGCTTCAGGTTCCGGGTAAAGATCGGATGCAGCCGGGATTGAGATTCCCTCAAGTGGGGTCTTGTTTGCCGAGCGCGGGGTTGAGGAACGGGCAGCGTGGAGCATACGTAATGTGATGTGCTCGAACGCTGATAGAATGGGGCCTTTGCGTAGGCAGCTCTAGTGAGCTTAAAGAGAAGAAGGGACAATTTCTCGGAAGAAGTGTCGCATTATTTCAAAATCAATATGAATGTGTAGCTTCGACCTACCCACGGAAAAACATCACTCCCTAGTGTTTGAACCTTTCTGAGAAAAATATCCTTGAAAATCAAAACAAGATTTGTTTTATTTTTCAGAGCTAGTATTTTGCCATACCAAATATGAACAACTAAGAGATATTAGATTTATGAAGACAGGGGTTAAAACACCGTCGTTCTTTCAACTCACCCGTTCATGTAAATAAAGGTCGTAAACAACCATGCGTTCATCGTTTTTTTTTCTTCTACGTCTTGATCCATACCAAATGTCGATACAAATGTTAATAGTTTAGAAAGTAAAAAATAAACAGATCATTGTAAAATAAAACTTTTGTGTCTGCACGTTGAAATGACTCGGCTTCGGATACATATTGATCAAAATTTCGACCTGAGGAATCATTTTGGGCCATCCTTCCATACTAAGGTTCACAACACGACAAAATAAAATTAAATGGATGCTTGAAATATTGCTCGATGATAAGTAATGTCTAAATGCTTTCACTGATTGCATCAGGTTGCAGTTATCTCATCATTCAAGTTAAATATATTATATCACTTAGATACTTGTGCTTCTAAAACAGTCAGTTAAAACGAAGTAAACGATATCGCTTCTTCTTCAAGGCAACTCTCCACATCTTTCTGCGCCTATGGAGTGCACTCGTTTGCTAGATGTCCTGCTGGGGGAGAGAAAAATGAATTTCCCGCCTAGGGACCGTACCGTAGATACTCGAACTCACTCACCGAATGCCGCTGCATATCTTCGGTTATTCAGCATAGTTCACAGCTTTCTGCCAAAATGTGGAGACATAAAAGAAGCCATTCTTTGCGTTTTCTTCCCGTTGGAAGCGGACTGGAGCGGGGGGTGGATACAGATATGTGATCAACTCCGTCCAGTAGGACACATTCACACACGAACAGACGAAAATATCCGTATATTTGCATAATGAAATTGTCCCATTTATTGTTATCGAGTTAAACTTTTGTGAATTTGTTTCTATCCTCGGGGATTTCGGTAATGGGTTTAGTGCATGTGTAGATGGCTACCAGTCTGCGGAAGAGTGAAGTTTACTTTTCCAACATCGGGGATGATAATTCCGTATGGATAGGAGTTGTCGCCGTGTTTGTTCAGATTCTTTTGGGTGGTCCGGTCTTTGGGATTAAAAATTCAATTCTATCGGAACTTATATCAATAACTGATAATATTTAATTGATCATAACTGATATGTTTTACGACGGGTGATAGCACTCATGAATATCCAAAAACCATTATTTTTAAAACGACAACGATTTTGGTTCTGAACTTACATGCTTCCTGGCTCTACATACCCTTATCGACTTTAATAATGTTTGGTCTTGGCATTATTTTTGACGTAGGACTATGACTGTCTTTTCTATATTGGGGTACACTTTACGATTTCTAAAATCGGAGACCGTGACGAAAATATGATAGATTTTAAACTTTAATAATTCAGCCGTTTCTCGATAGATTTTCAGTTTTTTTGGACCATTCGATCAAGGATGAGTCAACCCTTTTTTGTATTTATCACAGCAAAAAAATATTAATATGCCGTGACGGAACTTTGCAAGACGTACCCAATATTTCGATGTAAACATAGATTTTACGTATTTTTATGTCATATCGATGGGTTTGTACAACGCTCAACGTAAAATCTAATTGGCGAAAATGATTTTATGTCTGCGTTAAACTAGCATGAAATTATCTCTTGACTTATGTATTTTATTACATTAAAATGC
Organism: Armigeres subalbatus; assembly: GCF_024139115.2. Classification (NCBI taxonomy): domain Eukaryota; kingdom Metazoa; phylum Arthropoda; class Insecta; order Diptera; family Culicidae; genus Armigeres; species Armigeres subalbatus. The sequence goes on along the minus strand of NW_026942868.1, from coordinate 6,661 downwards.
TGCACATCATTCTTTGTTCAGAACAAACAAAATATTACATTGAAATGTGTTATTATTGCGCTAAATCTATGTAATATTACGAAACGGAATCAGAACTGTCATCTCAGTCATGCGATAAGTTTCCATTTTGCTTCCATTTTGATTGTGTTTCGTTCCGAGTTATGTTGTTCGAAAGAAAAAGTAATTTGCGACAGCGAAAAATCTTGAGGATGTCTATTCGTCATGTAGCCATCTTACGGACACTCGATTGACTCTGTAATGAAATGAATCGGAATCCTTCCAGAATAAAGGAATCCAGAGCAACAGGTAAAATTATCTCCGATGCACGAAAGCTCCAGCACATTTTCAACTTTTGTTCCTTCTTGTTGCAGAACAAATCCGGCAGAACGATTTGCCGGTTATTTAGAAAAAAACAAAATCTCACATTTTATTTGTATAGGCAACCAAATTCGCATATACGAGAGAAAAAATACCGTTCGCCGTCTTATTTTACTTAATTTATAAAATTATTATGAAAAATATTTTTTGATAATTATAAATTAAAAATTGAGATTCTGAGAAAATTGCAAAACGTAAAATTTAGGAATTTAAAAGTTTCAAAATTTAAGAAATTGAAAATTTAAAAATTTAAAAACTACAGAATTAAAAAATTTAAAAAATTTAAAATTTAAATAGATTAAAATTAAAAAATTTCAAAATTTACAAAACTAAAAATTTAAAATTTTTGAAAATTTAAATTTCAAAGAGATTAAAATTTAAAAATTCTAAAAGTTTCAAAATTTTAAAATTTTTAAAGGGTTTTAAAATTTTTAAATTTTAAAAATTTAGGGAAACCAAAAAATTGAAAACTAGAAAAATTGAAAAAAAAATCAAACTAAAATTAAAAATTTTTTAAAATTTTAAATTTAAAAAGATTAAATTTTAAATTTGGAAGAATTGAAAAATTTTAATTTTTAAAATTTAAAAAATCCTTTAAAAAAATTTGAAAAAAATTCTAAAAAAATTTGAAGGATTTAAAATTTTTGAAATTTTGAAAATTTAGAAATTCAAAAATTTTACAGGATAAATTTCTAGAGTAATTTTCTTAGGAATATCCAGAGAAATTCCCGAAGGATTCCTAAACGATTTTCTGAGAGAATTCTTAGAGGAATATTGAAGAGAATACACATGTGGGATTTTCTGGAGGAATTCATAATTGAGCTTCTTTTTACGAGTATCTATTGAAGAAATTCCCTCGAGTTGGAGTTGGAGGTGGATTTATAGGTATTCCATGTAATCCTTCCAAGATCCGTAAGGAAATCCTGGAAGAATCCTTCAGGAACTTCGGGAGGAATTCCTGGAAGGAACTTCGGAGGAATTTCTTGAGGCACTCTCCGGAGGAATTGCTAGCTGCTGGAGGAATCTTTGGAGGAACTTCTGCAGCAATTCCGGGAGAAACTTCGGGAGCAACTCCAGGAGGAACTTCCACAGGAATTCGTGAAGAAACTTCTGCAGGAATTCTTGGAGACCCTTCCGCAGAAATTTCTGAAGGAACTTCAGCAGAAATTCTTTGAGGAACTTCCGCAGGAATTCCAAGAAGAACTTCCGAAGGAACTTCTGCAGGAACATAAAGATGAATTACTTGAGGAACTTCCTGAAAAATTCCTGAACGAATTTCCGGAGCAATTCCTGGAAATACTTTCGCAGAAATTTCTGAAAGAATTTCCGCAGGAATTTCCGGAGGAACTTTAAAAGAAATTACTGGAGGAATTCATGGTGGGAGGAACTTCCTCAAAAACCTGGAGGAACTTCCGGAGTAATTTCTGGAGAGGAACTTCCTGAGGAAATCCTTGAGAAACTTCGGGAGGAACTAAGGAATTCTTGGAGGATTTTCCGGAGAAATTCCTGGAGGATCTTCCACTGAAACTCCTGAAGGATCTTTCCTTAGAAATCCTGGATGGACTTCTGAAGGAACTCCAGGAGAAACATACGGAGGAATTCATAGACGAGCTTCATGAAAAACCCCCTTGAGTTGATGTTTCAAGGAGAAATTCCTGAAAAGAACTTCCCACAGGAACTCACTGGAGGAACTTTCACATTATTATTCTTTCACAGGAATTTTTTTGAGGAACTTCACCAGAAGAATTTCTTGGAGGAATTCGTAGAGATCCTTCTGGAGGACTTCCTGGTGGAACTCCTGGGGGAATTTCCGAAAGAACTCTTGGAAAAATTTCTCTAAATTTTCTTGGAGGAATTTCTGTGAGAAACTTCCGCACTAATTCCAGGAGGATCTTTCGGAGGAATTTTCTGGAGAAGCTTCCTGAGAGGGATTCATAGAAGGAACTTCCGGAAGGATTCATAAAGGAACTTCCGGAAGAACTTTAACGAACACTCAGGAGGAACTTCGCAGAAATTCCCTGGAGGAGCTTCCTGAATGAAATCCTGGAGAAACTTCGTAAGCAATTCCTGGAGGAACTTCGGGAGGACTTCCTGTCAATACTTCGGGAGGAATTCCTTGAGGATTTTCGGCAAGAATTCCAAGAGGAACTTTTGCAGGTATTACTGGAGGATCTTCCACATGAATTCCTGACGAAACTTCCGCAGGAGAAACCTCCGCAAGAGATCCTGAAAGGTTTTTCCGAAGAAATTACTGGAGGAACTCCCTGAGGAATTCGTGGAGGAACTACCGAAGGAAGTATTGGAGGAACTTCCTCAAAAAAACCTGGAGGAACAATCCGGAACAATTCCTGGAGGAACTTCTGGAGCAATTCCTGGTGGAACTTTCGGAGGAATTCCTGGAGGAAATCCTGGATAAACTTTGGGAGAAATTCCTTCAGGAACTTTCGCAGGAATTCTTCAAGGAACTTCCGAAAACTTTCGCAGGGATTCCTCGAGAATCTTCCGGAGGAATTTTCTAGCGAAACTTCCGGAGGGATTCTTGGAGGAACTTTCGGAGGGATTTTCTGGAGGGACTTTCGGAGGAATTCTTGGAGGAACATTAGAGGAATTCCTATAGGAACTTCATCAAAAAACCTGGAGAAACTTCCAGAGCAATTCCTGAAGGATCTTCCGCAGGAATTCCTGGAGCAACTTCGAAAGGAATTATTGGAAGAATTCCCGCAGGATTTCCAGTAAGAACTACTGCCGGAATTCTTGGAAGAGGAACTTCTACAGGAATTCTTTGACGAACTTCCGCAGGAATTCCTGGAGGATCTTCCGGAGGAATTTTCTGGATGAACTTCCAGAGGGATTCTTGGAGGAACTTCCGGAGGAACATACGGAGGAATTTCTATAGGAACTCCCTAAAAAATCTGGAGCAGGAATTTTTGGAGCAATTTTGGAAGGAATTATTGGAGGAATTCTTGGAAGAACTGCTGCATGAATTCTTGGAGGAACTTCCGCAGCATTTTCTGGAGGACTTTCGCAGGAATTTCTGGAAGAATTCCTAGAGATCCTTCCGGGGGACTTCCCCATTGAAACTTCTGGAGGAATTTCTGAAAGAACTCTTGGAGAAATTTCTCTAGGATTTCTTTGAGGAATTTCTGTACAAACTTTTGAAGCTGAATTTTTTGAAGATAGTTTTGTGGACGTTTTCAGAGGAACTCCTGGAGGAATTTTAAAGGCATTTTCGGAGGAAATTGGGTGCAGTTATTTTTTAATACAGTTTTGGAGTATTTTCCTGAGAAACGCCTGGAAGATTTCCGGGAGAAATTTTGAAGGAATTGCTAAGGCTATCTTCCTTGAGAACTCTTGGAAGAATTTCCGAAAAAAAACTCCCTGGAGGACTTTTCAGAGGAGCTCCTGGAGGTAGTTTCAGGAGGAATTTCTAATAGACTCTTCCAAGAGGAAACTCTTGAAAGGATAACAAGCCGAAGATATTAATTAAGAAATTTATGAAGGTACTCCTGGAGAAATTTCCGGAAGTATCCCTGTATGAATTTCCGAAGGAATTTCTAAAATAATTTCCTGAAAAACTTTTGGAGAAATTTACAAAGGAACTCCTGGAGGGATTCCGGTACTGCTCTTGGAGGCATTTGCAGAGGTATATCCGAAGCTTGAGTTTTGGTATAATTTCAATTGGAACTCCTGGATTAATTTTCAGGAAGAATTGCTCTGGCAGACTGCCGTAGAAACTGTGTATGAATTTCCACAGGAACTCCTCGGAAATGTCCTCAAGACTTCTGGAGACATTTCAGGAAGCATCTTCTGTAGAAGTTTCAGGAACTCCTGAAAGCATTTCCGGAGAAATTCTTGGAAGAGTTTCCAAAAGAGACTGCTTCGGAGGAATACTTGATGGAACTCTGGAAGAATTTCCGAAAGAAGTGCTGGGGAAATAGTATGATGAACTTCTGGATGACTTCTTCCGAAAAAAACTCGTGAAGAAAGTTTAGGAGGAACTGCAAGAGAAAATGCCGGAGAAATTCCTGAATAATTTTTTGGAGAATTTCCAAACGAGTTTCTGAAGGATCGATAAGAAATTTCGTAAGAAGTTTCTGGAGAAATTTATTGAGAAATTTCCGAAACAATTCTGAAATAAATCAAATATCGACAAAAATGTTAAATGTATAAAATAAGTCTACACCAACCCACGCCGTCACCAACGGATGGAAATATTCGATCACGCCGCTTTGCCGACAATATTTCTAGCTATGGCGCAAAATCCAAAAATCTTGAAAATACCTAATCTTTAAGCATGAACTCTAAAAATCTAAAAATAAAAAAATTGAAAAACTGACAACTAAAAAAATATACCCGAAAGGCAATATTGTATAGAGTACTCGTACCACTTCCAGAAATTCTTTGTTATATTGATACAATTTCAACTATTTATTTTGTTATATTGACGAGCAAAATTATGAAAAAAAAAATAAAGCTTAACTTTTTTTAAAAAGGATTCTAGAATCATGAAAGAAAATTCCTGATCACCCCTAATCCAGCCGCCAAATGCGAGGTTTCTGCTAGCTTCAGTTATTACGTCGTTTTTTCCCCATTACGTCGAATATATTACGTCTCACCCCATCCGTTTTCATTTTGGCTTCAATATACCAATTACGTCATTTTTTGTTACAACAAACAGATGTAATAATACACGCGATTTACGACGGCGATACTGTGCATCAAATCTGATGCGATATTACATTTTTTTGCTGTGATGAAGATACTGATTTTAAACTATTTATTATCGATTATTGATAAAAAGTTTGCATCACATGCATCATGCATCACAAGCACAGACATCAAATTCAAGCAACATGCGGGTTTGAATCTAATCCTCAGTTTGACCAAAATTTTTTTTTGTCTTTATTATCGAGACTTTCAGCCCAACGCTGAAAGGCTCGTCTCGTACATGAAAAAGATTTCACGCAGAGCGGATGCATCAAAACGACCCCAGCGGAGCGGACACAGCATCACGGAGGCGCTGATAACATTTTCAACGGAAATCCATCGCATCCATCGTGGTCCTCGGTGTGTTACTGCAGATCAATCAACCTTTTTTTTTTACCAAAATTCGTTTTTTTTTATTATTTTCGTTTGTTACATTATTTTTAACATTTCAAGTATTTGGCTACTTGGCCCTTCATCTCTGATTCGGTTTGTGATTTAAACAGTTTATCTAATGTATCAGATAAGCCTTAAGGGAGCATTGAATTATTTAGAAAATTTGATAATCTAACTACTATATACACTAATATTACAATTATAATTTGTTAACCTAAATTGGAACTAGCACCCTAATGGTCGCCTGGTCCGATTGTAAGCAGGACCTAAAAGGACCATAAACCTTTCCTTCTTCTTCTTCTTCTTATTGGCATTACATCCCCACACTGGGACAGAGCCGTCTCGCAGCATAGTGTTCATTCAGCACTTCCACAGTTACTAACTGCGAGGAGTTTCCTAAGCCAAGTTACCATTTTTGCATTCGTATATCATAGAGGCTAACACGATGATACTTTTATGCCCAGGGAAGTCGAGACAATTTCCAATCCGGAAAATTCGCTCTAGACCGGCACCGGGAATCGAACCCAGCCACCCTCAGCATGGTCTTGCTTTGTAGCCGCGCTTCTTACCGCACGGCTAACCTTTCCTTACACTCACCAAAGCGCTCGTGTAGAGTTTCAATATCGGCCAGACGGTGGACTTCAGAAGTTCGAGTCCTGGGAGGGGTGTTCATGATCATCCTCAGGAACTTGTTTTGAACCCGTTGAAGTTTGAGGTGGTGGGTTTTAGCGCAGCTCCCTCAGACCGGCATGCCATATTCGATCACGAGGAGGATGATTTGCTTGTGGGACAGAAAGCTTTATTTTCAGGGACAACATTGACGACCGACGGTTGATCAAAGGGTACAGTAGTTTCGAACAAAACGTTACACTTCGTCACCGTCTTGTCGTAACCTGTTGGCGGAGAAATAAGCTTGCTGTCGTGCGGTCAAGCTCTGAAGGTAGTCGGCCTCATTTGCCCATTCCACAGTCGTGCCATTGAGGATGATTTTACAGTCTCCAGGCGGAATCTGTGTAGCAGCAGCATAGCTTCCGTAACATACATACAGAATAGACATTCGCTCTAGGGTAGAATACGGCATTGGCATGGTGCGACAGTTGTTGGCCCCCTCAACAATATTTGCGTTTTCCAGCAAACATACACTATTTATGAACATAATTTTGATTCAATCACACAATTTCAA
>NW_026942867.1:0-1000 GCF_024139115.2 Armigeres subalbatus | reverse complement strand
CTCTGAGCCCGGATAATATCGCACCGAATAACTTCGCACAAAGCTTTCCGTTCCGTGTGTTGCTTCACTTTTTCCTGCGCTCAAAAGTGCACTTCCAAACCGGACTTCTTCAATAAGTCACACCACCAAGTCACGCCAAATCGGATTATAAACTTCCCCAAAAACAAATTTGTCAATCACACACCGTTCCAACAAAAAAAATCAAATCACAAGGTCCTCCTCCTCCGTTAGACCACACTCGAGAGACTATTCGGGGTACGGATCCACATATACGGGGCACTGCTCGGGAGCTCGCTGGAAAACGCTGCTTATCCAATAAAAGTCGTCGATCAACTGACGGGCTGCTACCAACGCGCGGACCTCCAAGGTGGGCTCCAAGAAGTTCAAACAGCAGCCCCCGCACGCGCGCTCGCGACCCAGTGCAGTGCTCCAAAACGATCAAAACGATACTTTTCTGCGGCTGCGAGTTTTCCACTTTCTTGCATCCACTCGAGAGAACACGCACTGGCGCTCGCGCGATCGACGCCGTTCGCGAACAAGAGTCGCGACGTCAAGATGCTCCGCAAGGGTCTCGGCAAGGTCTCTCAGTGACGCGAAAAAGCCTATAGTTGGTTCGTTTTTTTCTCTTTTTTTTTTCGTCGATCAACAACATCTATTGGTGACAAACATTGGAGCGGAGCTGGTATCCAAAGTTGAGTGAGAAAAAACCGATCGAATTCGCCTCGCACCCTAACAACGTTGCTCAGTTAACTTCTGTTTTGGGAGCACTTTGGCATCGGATCAAAACAGCCAAACAGGCTCTCGCGCCAAGCTGCGGTCTGTGTGCGGGGAGCACGCCGAGACCGATCCATTTAATGGAAATAACAAAAAAGGCGATACGAAATAAAACCGGAGTCAGAAAATTCCTCTCTGATGACATAACGAGGCAGAGTTTGGGTTTGCTGAATGAGGATATGTGTTATGGATAACATGTGCCGTGGTTGAGGATCGAGGTGAGTTT
>NW_026942866.1:0-28982 GCF_024139115.2 Armigeres subalbatus | reverse complement strand
TGAAAGGTTATATGTAACAGTAGGATTCGTTCTGGTAGAACGTGAAACATTGAAATAACTACGATAGAAATACAAAGTAGGAAATGCACGAGCCTGGAATTGATCCCACCACCTCCTGCTTATAAGGCAGAAGCGGTAGCCACTAGACCACCGTGCTCGTCTTCTTACTGTTTCCTTTTCCATTCTCCTTTTTCTTCTTCTTCAATGACTCTACACTTCAACTGGAACTTGGCCTGCTTTGCCACTTAATATTCTATAAGCATTTCCTCCATTACTACCCCCGTAACGCTGGGTAGACACCTTTGCGTGATGTGTTACGGTGTAAAATCTACCACGGTCACATTGTCAGCTACCGGCTAATCCTGACCCAACGAATAATTTCCCCAATATCCAACTCCGTGGTATTTATGAGGGTGTCGCTGAGTCGGGGGCCTCTCGTTAGGTAAGTACTAGATCAACACTTCTTTCCCCTTCCAAGCTACGTGAAGATGAGCGTGGCCAGGAGTAGTAATCCTCATGCTTTTGTGATTTTTATCCTAGATTGAAAGCAAGGATTACACCCACCTTGTTTTCTGATAGCTATGTGAATAAGGATTTCAAAAGAAAAATATGAGTTTCACTAGTGTCCAATCTACGAAGTACACCGTAACTATAAGCATTTCCTCAATTAATAATTGAAAACTTATCTATGCCCGCCATTGCATGAGTATGAGTATGTATCTTGTGTGGCAATTACAATGGAGATACAATATGTCCAGCGAGTCGGGAATGTTTCCAACACGAAAACATCCTAAACCGGACCGAGAATCAAACTCGCCACCTCCGGATTGGCAATCATACGCCTTTTCTCGCAAGGCTACTGGAAATTCCTTATTCCTTCTACCTTCTGCCAATCCTTATTATTTATTACTCATTCCTTCTTCCGCTTTTCTTCTTTCTTTTTTCTTCTCCTTTCTTCCGTCTTCCTTCTCCCTTCTGTGTTATTCTTTCTTCCTTTGCCTTTTTCCTTCTCCCTTCTTCCTACTTAATTCTTCTTTTACCTTTTTCCTATTCGACCTTTTGTCCTTCGGTCCCTTTCTACGTCTTTTCGATCTTTTGTCATAGATTCCGTTGAAATGGTTCGGTATTAGGAACATAAAAAAGACAGGAACACAGGTTGACCAGTGAAGAATTTTTCAACTACGAAAAAATTCCTCCTTACCGGGGCAGAAATCAAACCCACACTGGCACGTGTGTCTATACATTTGACGCTGCGAACCGCCACGAAGGTTTCTATTGGTAAAAAATCGGAAATGCTTAAAGGTGCATATTGGGCTGTTCTCCTCTAATTGGTTGCATTCCATTATGAAAGTTTATTTTAAATCTGACGAAAAAAACTAAATAAAAATTATTCATCGTCAATGCAATGTTGATACCTTTGTAAATTCCAAATACCGCATTCCCCTTAATATTAGCATTAAGTAATCGGTGTTGGAACGTATGTTGATTTTCGAACTCTAACAAAGTTTCATATTTCATAGGAGCTGGCAGTAGAAGCAGTGATGAAAACGCTTCCATTATTAAGCATACGGAAGGCTATGTAGACCGTCTAGATTGATATTGAAAGCACGTGCTTTCCTTCCTGCGAGTAGACTTTCCCAGAGATGAGATAGCTCAAGTTCGATCCCATATGCTGCACCGTAGCAAGTGCAGGTTTGATATCAACTGCCTGGCGAGAAACCACCCAAGCTCAAACAACAACAACAACAACAACTACAAATAGATGGCAAACGTGTGCGATTTGCCTTTACCGTATTCACTGTAAATTAGCTTATCGGATTTAGAATTCTAATTCCGCTCAACGAGTCGACATTCGCAGCCGTGGCGCTTCCATCCGGATTGTAGATTTATTTGAAATGTACACTGTCGTTCGAAAGAATCTGGGTGACTTTGGACATCCTTCATAATACATTTTGAGCAGTAGTAAACCCAAAAAACAAATCTTACAATTTTGTATACAAACATTTTCTGCACTTTTCTAATAAAAAATGTAAGTTTTTTAAGCAGATACTGTAATCGACTAATACAGAATAGTAAGATTTTTGAAGCTTAAAACATGAATCGGCTAATTAAAGTTTAAATTAATAAACATGAATTGCTAGTAATACTTCCAATATCAACGTATTTTGTAACCGAACTGTATTTGAGGTTTATGTACGCCAAAAGCTGACATTTTCAAGATGCCTCTATCTGCCTAAGAATCGTCGTGCCTCACAATGGGACGAATCGTTGGAAAGATGATCAAATTTTAGATATCAATTTATCGGTAACATAACATTAAGAAGTTTTCTAATAATTGTAGCGGACAGTGCAAAATACATTAAAAAAAACAGAAAATTCCAAATCAACCTGGATACTCTATCCGATTATTAAATATTTTCTTTTTCTTTAATTGAAATGTAACGAAGATCCTTCACGTTCTGAATTCGACCCGTTGTGCGTCGTCTTCGCTGACGTCTGTTAACGTGGTGGCGGATATCTAACATCGAGCAACGCGGAATGACACACACGGATAAAATTGAAAAAGCGTATTAGCTTATTATTCAAACCTTTTTGAGCTTTTTTAACTTTTAATCATTTGAGCGCTTATAAGTTAAGCTATATTTTATGCATTGCTTTGCTTATCTGAAATTTATTTCCTAATTTGATTTTTCGGCTACCAATATTAAACATCGAACTTGGGAACCATATTTATTAGTTTCAAAGACTAAGCACCGCACGATTGTAGAGGTTTTGGAAGCAATTTATTCCTATTCGTTTTCAACATAATCCGTTTCAAGATCGAGGTATCAACAACAGAAAAAAAGTCCTGCGTCTTTCTGTTTGACGGCTACCAGAGACGGTTATACTTTTTCAAAGCCTCGCTACCTCCGAAGCTCCGGACTTCCAGTCATAAAAATCATCACAATGGCGTCTCTATGTGGAAGAAAAGTGCTGAACGCTGTCCGGCGGAATATTACCTGCACTCCGGTGCGATTCTGCAATGCTCCGATCGAGCATGCTACCGGTCTTGAAAAGCGCGAACTTCTGGCCAGACAGGCCGGGAATAATGACCCATTCGATATGCGGGTGTTCAAGTGTGGCCCGAGAACCAAGGACGGACCCAAGATGATTCCTTCGGTTTTCGAGTCCCGTCTATCCCGACAGTATGGAAGTGTCTGTGAGTAAGATCAGACCTACATTCATGGATGTGGCTGCACTAAGCGTTGCGATTGTGGACACTGGTTCAAGCTGATTGAAAAGGCTCCGTCTAAGCGTTTTATCGAGATGTAATTGTAGAAAACAGTCATATGTTACAACAAGCAAAGGCCACCCGCTAAAGGAGGACACGAACGCTGGGGACATGCTTCTATTACGCAACGCAAATGGGAGCAAAGGTAATATTTTTCTTCTACAAATTTTTCCCTGAAAGCTAATAATAACTTCGTCCGTTCACCATGCGTAGCTCAGGTTTTGGACAATGCACCAGCAAAAACCACTTCGCCAGCAAGGCGATCTCCACTTCGATCCGGATCAATCAGAGAGGAAGGAAGTCAACGCCCAACGGAAAGGCTTGCCTCGGTCCTGTCTAATAGTTGCCGTAGCTCTTGATGAAGTGGAAGCAGTAGCCCTGATGGTATGGCGGTCGAATGCGGGGACAGAATCTGGATGAGGTTCTAAAACCGATTCATCGCCACCGCTCTTTTCAACTGTATAAATATCTTGTGGAATTATCCCACATAGCGAAATAATCGATGCAGTGGAAATTTATGAATAAAGATGAAATTTCTGAAAAAAATCAATAATAATCCCAAAATTATTCTTTTTAAAACTCAAATGTCAAACTTTTTCCAATTTGTTTTGAAAAACTAACATTATGCTGAATATATCGCATTTAACCTTCGTTAAATTAAACTTAAAATAATCCTTCCAAATGATTAAATTTAAAAAAATCATTCACAACTTATCGTCGAAATAAGCATTGCAATGAGTGGATGGACCGAATATGCTTTTAGATTAGAATGTAATCTAATTAGCTTTTTTATTTTTATCCGTGCAGTTTCCCTCGTATATACCTTGTTCGGCTTGGAATGGCATACGTAGCCATGGCACCCGGCTGATTAGAGAACGATTTAAATTCACAGCTGGTGCCCGATTTCAGTTAGGTATAAGCATTTTGTGGTTCGAAATGGAAATCCTTCTTTGATTTGTTGCGTGGCAGACAGGAAGGAAGAATACAAAGATGGCATGGCTCACATTGGAAGGTTTTAGGTGCATCCCATTTCATTGGTTAGATTTCGTTGCTCGTTAGTTGTTTATAAGGTAAATTTATAATTATTTCAAAACCCCTTGTAGTCTTTAAGAATTTGAAATCATTGCTATTATAAATAATACAAGACCGATACAAATACTGTTTTAAAAATACTTTCATCATTGCATTTGTATGGTAATTAGCATACTTATATAAGAACGTACTTACTCTCTACATTGAATTCCTGAAATTTCAAATTTACTGTGATTACATGCCTATCAGTTGGCTTTTACTACAAAATGTTTTAAATACATAGGTACAGTCAGGGTCAGATTTGGGGGGAGGGGGTCAACAAACTGTCGGCCGCGGGGGGCCTTTCCGGCTAAATCCGGCCCTGGGTACAGTGAAATCAATGTGACACTTGATTTCATCCTCGTTCATTGGGTTTCACAATTGTGATTACCAGGAAAATTGACCCCTGTCAGGAGTACAGTCGTGATTCGTTGGTTGGGATTTTGATACTCGGGTCACTTTTTAATGTATTTCAAAACCTAATGGAAACGCAGTAATTGCGATTTGACGTCACTGGACATCATGCACATGTTCAAATGGCTGTCAGTTGACCCAACTAAAAAACTTAATTCGTTAGTTTGGTCGAGGTTGTGGCCCAACCAGTGAATTCCGACCAAACTTGTCTTCACCCGGCTTTGGGACAGTTTTCCGAATGACATTTCGTCGAATGACATTTGGTTGAAAGGATATTCGGTCAAATGGAATTTAGTCGAATGGTCGAATGGACATTTACTCGAAAGGAAATTTGATTTAAATTTGATGGAAAATTAAAATTTGATTTAAAAATCCACAAGATACATGGATGAATTGAATGGACGAATTCAGTGGACGCGAGGAAGTGCAAAAAGAAATGTGGAAGAAACGAATACGTAAGCCAATGAGCATTTTTCGACTTAGCAAACTGAAACTTCTGGAGATTCTGGTAACTCATCAAATTGGAAACCTACAAAAATTGCAAAATATTAGGTACCGATTAGGCGATGGCGGCGAAGCCTCAATAAAGAAATAAAAGAAGTCGACCAAAACCTAACCTGGCAACAGGTTAAAGCGATAGCTGGACAACGCTCAGGATGGAAATCTTTCAAGTCGGCCCTTTGCACCACCGGAGGTGTACAGGATCCATAAGTAAAGTAAGTAAAGTAAGATTAGGCATTTTTTTGTTGGAACAAGCTTAAAACCAATTATATCAATGTTATTGATCCAAACTTAATCGTAGTCGGCTTTGGGACATCTTGTTGATTGACATTTAGTCGAATGTCAATTGGACGAATGCCATTTTGTCAAAAGCACGGTTAGTCGAAGCGACATTTGATCGAATGGATATTTAATCTAAAGTAAAGTGCAGCATAGGTTTTCTTGTTCTTTTCATAGATACTCTTTCTTCCACTTCCACAAAATTCATTTCCAATCATAATTCGTCAATTGTTGGCCGAAAATTTAATTTCGTCCAAATAGCCATACGACCTAATGTCTATTCGGCGTAATGTCTTTGAGACCGTCATTCGACGTAACATCATTCGACTAAATGTTTTTTTTCTCTAAGTGGTATAGATTCATTGGTATAGATTCAGTGGTATAGATGTTGTAAAATGGCTGTTACGCCACTTTTCCAGATTACGGCAGAAAAGTTAGTATCTTGTAGAAAATATTTTCTGTTTTCCCATTTTATTTTTTTTAGCTCACAAAGCCGTAGCGTGGAATTTCAGCGCCCCCTTTCTTCTCTGTAGATTACAGGTTTTCCTTCTAAGAATGTTTGAAATTTCGTGGTATTTTTTGACTATTCGCAAAATATTCTGGGAACTTAGCAGAGCCATGCTGAGGGATTTGAGAAGAGTGACGGGAGTGACGGGTTGCGCCAACTAAGGGTATGCGATAACACATTTTTTTCCTGACGAAACGAAACGAAACGAAATTAGAAATTCTATTGTTGATTCGAAACGAAACGAAATTCAGATTTTCTTCCGAGACTTCGAAACGAAACGAAATCGAGAACCGTTTGATTCGAAATTTTACAAAACGAAACGTAATTATTTTTTTTCTTCCGCGAAACTTTTATTGAATAATTTTTTTTTGCATTATATACGAATAAAAAAAAAAATCCGCCGAGAAAATAATTTTGTTGTAAAATATTGTTACCCAAATGCCATGGGAGAATCTTGCTTAATTTTATAAAAGGACATAAGTAACATATCATTTTTGGACCATTAACAACGTAATTCATATTCATCGCTTAATATATCCAACAGACCTCAGTTAAAATAAAAACAAACTATTTTTTAACTGCAATAAACAAACAGATTTCATATTGATTGGATCTGTTCACCATTTTGAAAAGTATTGCAGATTCAAAGTGAAACCCCTCCATTTCAATCAACATCTTGAATAAAGTCTCCAGGCAAATTTAAATCTTTGCAGACCTTGAGAATATTGTATAAGCCTTTAGCTATTAAATATAAACTAATTTTATGAGCATGAGCATGAGCATGATGACCGTGCATTTCGTAGTTGCTACTCCGTGATCGACCAGAACAATCACAATTGCACAGGGAACCAATGGATGGAAGCATGGGATTTGCTCTCCAACCTCAATGTGCACAGTCCGAGAGCTCTAGTATTTTGGATAGTCGATAACGGCGCTGGCCACGTCCTCACGGTCATCGGGGATTGGAAGGAATTGATGATGCAGTCACTGCAAGCCGAGAACACCTCTGTACTTATTGGAATTTTGGGGTTAAGGTTTTATGGCAGAGGTTCGTCTTGGTTAACGGGTTGCCAGCCAATGTGATAGTTTTGAAAGGGTGGTGTAGTATTCTAATTGGATACCGAAACGAACTTTTTCGCTCATTTCGAGTTCTAACAGTTACCTGCTAGAACTAATCAAGTTGTAGGTATAGGGATAGAAGATGGAAACGGTATGAAAGCCCATTTCCAGTTCTAGCGATTGCTAGAATATGGGAAATATATGAAAAGATACAAAGTAGGAGGAATGGAACGGGCCTGGGATTGAACCCACAACCTCCTGCGTATGAGGCAGAAGCGGTAGCCGTATGACCACCAAGCCCGTATCTATTAAATATAAACTAATTTTATACCAACAAACTCGAACGCAGACATTTACGTTTATTGCTAAATATTAACTCTTAAAACCAGCAGCATGTGCAACAAGGGGGCAGCAGGGACTATGTCCAAGGGCTTGACGATCCCTCCCCAGGCCATCTGCGAGTTGTGGCGCCTGCCTAGGATGTGGTGGGGTTTGACAGTGGGCCCTGTTAAACCTCTATAAAAACTGCATGTATCCGCAAGTAGGCTCCGCCAAAGCGACCGTGTGCCGCTCAAAGCGCACAAGCCCAAGTCCTGGTGTTAGGTGGGACGCTAAACAGCCCTGACACGACGGCCCTCCGGCGAGACAGGAGGTTTGCGCAGGCCCAATAAGCCGCCTGGAAAACCAATCATTATGAACAATATAAGAGATAATGCAACTCGATATAATCGCAAAGACCTAGGCGACGAATAATCGTGATCCTATTGGAAGCTTGTAACATGGAACTGCAAATCGCTAGATTTCGCGGTTGTGGCAGGATGATCTACGATGAATTACATCCCCGCAACTTCGACGTCGTGGCGCTGCAGGAGATTTGCTGGACAGGACAGAAAGTGTGGAAAAGCGAGCATCGGGCGGCTACCTTCTATCGAAGCTTTGGCACCACCAACGAGCTGGAACCGGCTTCATAGTGCTGGGTAAGATGCGCCAACGCGTGATTGGGTGGCAGCCAATCAACGCAAGGATGTGCAAGCTGAGAATTAAAGGCCGTTTCTTCAACTATAGCATCATCAACGTGCACTGCCCACACGAAGGGAGACCCGACGACGAGAAAGAAGCGTTCTACGCACAGCTGGAGCAGACATACGATGGATGCCCACTGCGGGACGTCAAAAGCGTCATCGGTGACATGAACGCACAGGAAGGAAGGGAGGAAATGTACAGACCGGTCATCGGACCGGTTAGTCTGCATACCGTATCGAACGACAACGGCCAACGATGCATAAACTTAGCAGCCTCCCGCTGAATGGTAGTCCGAAGCACCTTCTTTCCCAGTAAAAATATCCACAAGGCCACATGGCGATCACCTAACCAAGAAACGGAAAACCAAATCGACCACATTCTAATCGACCGTAAATTCTAGACCAACATTTGAAAAGGGCGTAACAGCCAAAATTTATTCCTTCTGATTCTTCGTCTACATATATAGCTATATATGTGGAAGAAGAATCAGAAGGAATAAATTTTGGCTGTTACGCCCTTTTCAAATGTTGGTCTAGAATTCTTCTCCGACATCACGAACGTTCGCACTTACCGCAGTGCGAATATTGAATCCGACCACTACCTCGTTGCAGTATGCCTGCGCTCAAAACTCTCGACGGTGTACAACACGCGTCGTAGTCGAACGCCGCGGCTTAACATTGGGCGGCTACAAGACGGTAGACTAGCCCAAGGATACGCGCAGCAGCTGGAAGTGGCACTCTCAACAGAAGAGCAGCTAGGCGCAGCGTCTCTTGAAGATGGCTAGAGAGATATCCGATCTGCCATTGGTAGCACCGCAACCGCTGCACTTGGCACGGTGCCCCTGGCTCAGAGAAACGACTGGTATGACGGCGAGTGTGAGCAGTTAGCAGAAGAGAAGAATACAGCATGGGCGAGATTGCTGCAACACCGCACGAGGACGAACGAGGCACGATATAAACAGGCGCGGAACAGACAAAACTCGATTTTCCGGAGGAAAAAGCGTCAGCAGGAAGATCGAGACCATGAAGAGACGGAGCAACTGTACCGCTAATACCACACGAAAGCTCTACGAGAAGTTGAACCGTTCACGTAAGGGCCACGTGCCACAGCCTGATATGTGTAAGGAGAAAAACGACCACCTTCTTATGAACGAGCGTGAGGTAATCCAACGGTGGCGGCAGCACTACGAAAAGCACCTGAATGGCGATGTGGCAGACGAAGATGGCGGTATGGTGATGGACCTGGGGGAACGCGCGCAGGACATAATTCTACCGGCTCCGGATCTCCAGGAAATCCAGGGGGAGATTGGCCGGCTGAAGAACAACAAAGGCCATGGGGTTGACCAACTACCAGGAGAGCTATTTAAACACGGTGGTGAGGCACTGGCTAGAGCGATGCACTGGGTCATTACCAAGATTTGGGAGGAGGAAGTTTTGCCGCAGGAGTGGATGGAAGGTGTCGTGTGTCCCATCTACAAAAAGGGCGATAAGCTGGATTGTAGCAACCCTCCTTGGACCGAGCCGAATGGAGAAGACTCTTATATACCACACAGGCCACTTCGGCCTTAATCTGAATAAATAATAAATAATAATGTGCAACAATAATACTCTGCCCTACGAAAAACTCGCGATACAGTTTTGAAGCATTTGAATAATCTGGATCTGCAGGATCTAGAAAATATGAGAAAATTATAGGTTTCCATGATATACGGAATCAAAAATTTCTGAATGTAAAAGGTCATGACAATCGGAAGGATCTGAATCAGTTCCAGAATATGAAATGAATGAGATATCAGAGAATGCACAAATGTGTTAGTTGCTACTCCGTGATTGACTGAACTTGCGAAATTGGACAGAGAACAAAATGAATGGGGCTTAGGATTAGCTATCCATTCTCAATATACACGTTTCGGGAGCTCCAATATGTAAAGTCAATAACGGCGCCGGCCACGTCCTTACCGTTCTTACATTTTACAATGTCCCATAAATTACTTAATGCAGCCCTTTATAATTGTAATTGTTTTGGTATAGGAGTTAGATTTGTGTAATTGTAAAATTTAGATAAAATCCCCTTTTTGCTATGCCGCCTGAATGCAAACCCCACTCCTACTCTGGGAGTAAAGCGATTCATCCCACTCCGACAAAAAGGAGAATGCCGATAAGAGGATAGTAAGTAAGTAAGTAAGATAAGAGGATCGGGAAGAGATTTCCGCCCGATGAGAAGAGATCTGGGAGGCTTGGATAGGAGGGAACGAGATCGGTTAGGTTGGTTGGTGACTGATCGCCGAAGTAGACGTTTGTCTGTATGACTAGTCCGCGTGTGATTAGAATAGGGAACGTCCACAAATTACGTAACGCTTAGAGGGGGAGGGGTGGGTTGAGTGAAGTGTGACGATCCATACAAAATTTTCAGAAGCTTCATACAAAAAGTGTGACAAAGGAGGGAGGGGGGTTGAAAAAGTCCAATTTTTGCGTTACGTAATTAATGGATCTTTCCATAGAGTAAACCGTGAAATCCAAAGACTACCTATTCGTCTCCGAAAGATTTTGTATGGACATGTGTGAGCTCTACGCCAAAAGTCTAGACTGGAACAGAACATTGGTAGTGCAAATATCTACCAAGTCGCGCCTTTTCCCCGGTGAAGTATAGTTGGCATTGAGTATCAGTGTCGGTTTCGGCCTTTCCGAGACTTTGAGCCGGTCGCTAGTATTTGTGGGAACGTGATTGCTGGTGAAGTCACCGGCCTGGAAAGCGGCGGAAGGAACCCCTTCCCAACGTAAAACTGTCTCGATTAGGGAAGCCAGGAATGCCCCTAAGATGAGTCACCAGGTGAGTCGCATGCATCCATAGTAAGAACACCGTAACTTACACCGTCATATAGGAATGGAAGGATTGTTAGTCCGACTCTCGTTGCTACTAGAGACCGAGTATACTTCTGCATCTCCACGATTGTCTTGGGATAGGATATCGTTTTAGTAACAAAGGATAATTTATCTGGATTCACTTTGGTAAGCGATGCGATCTATGGGATGGGAAATAACACTAATACGAGTCAAAAGTTAAAACATGCACGCCCAGTGTCATATGACAACTGAGGAGATTCGCGTTTTGGACGACCACACGGAAGCGCAGCACTCTGTACTCACTTGCTACAGCAAACTATTGAAGAACGCGCTTTTCGACCGCGCACGAAATGCGCGAAAACACGCACCGAACTCTCTGCAAAGATCTAAAAATCTACTAAATCAGGAAAACTTCTGAAGCATCACCATCCCCATTTCACTGTTTTTAAACAGTGAAACAGTTGTTCAAACTAAATACTTTAAAAAAACAACGGAAAACGGACAATACCCAGCAGACCAGTGAGGAATATTTCGCTTATCAAAGAGTTTCCGCAACTAGAGCACATATCGAATAATCGACTCATAACATATTAAATACTTACACAACTCAGTCAACTTAAATATACTCGATTAAGTTGAAAACCGGGGCACTAGTCTAATTAGGGCCTAATTAGACTAGCGCACAACTAGCGAAGTTAGGTTTAACGTACGGATTGCGAGAAAAATCCAACTTCGATAGTCCCCCATAAAAATAGAGCGACGATGAGCTGTACAAATTATGTTCACGTCACTGAACAATATTATTTAAATCAACAGATATGCATTACGTTTTATACTTACACTTACAACAAAACATTGTAGAAATTTTAAGTGTAAAGCTAAATGCGTTCCTGTTGAATATACAGAATCGTATTGCGTGGTGAGATTAAGTGAAGGAATTTATATGTATAAAATTTCGAATAGAGTTTGAATGGCTTTATTCAGCGGCGCAGCCAAATTATTTATGATATGAAAACTTGAAATATTAGAAATTCATTTCGAAATTCCGCGAGATTCCGTTTAATAAGTATGAATTTTCTGTCGTTCAAAGTATGATTTTTCTGTCGATATTTTTGAAATTGGACGATACGAAACGAAATCAGAATATCACATTTCGCCATACTCAAATTCCGCGGAATTTTGTTTCGAATGCCCTCAAACGAAATTTTTCGAAATACTGCATATGCTTAGCGCCAGCATTTAGAGGGGCTCTGAAATCAAGAATCATCGTTTGAGAAATTGAGCCGAAAAATAGAAAATCGACTTTAAAGCCCAAAGATCTGTAGGAGAGATATTTGGAGTAATGTAGAGCAAACAAAAATATTTCCTTATTTCCTGATCAACATGTCATATGTATAGAACTTTGAAGTTTTAACATCTATTCTAGTTTCTCGGAAGCGGTTTCAAGGAACCAGTTTGATAAAAATCCAAAGTTTTATCTTAAAATTGTCATTTGAATGTACTGAAGTCTAATAAGCACTGCTTGATCGGATTAGTTACATTTTGCCAGTAGCACCCAGGGACCTCCGGAACAGGACAGTGAGGACAAAATTTCTGTGATCCGAAAAAAGAACATTTCGGCCGCATTTGACCTAGCGACCTTTCGGATTCCATGACACCAGAAACTTGTACTAGCACAGTGGATAGTGGTGGAAAAACAAAGCAAAACCATTGAATATTATAATAGATTATAATAGAATTTGACTTCTTAATTTGGGACCTATGAGAACCGAAAAGCTTAACAAAGTTTTATTAAAATGTTGGTTGTTGGTTGGCATCCCAAGTAACATTTTAAGTTATAACTGCCTTGAAGAGCATAACTTACTATACAAGAAAGTTATAAAACTAGTTTAAAACAAAAATGTTACTAGGGATTAGAGAATTGGAGAAGAATGTCCTTAATATACTCAGTTTCATCACGGATTTTTCCTAAAAATTACCAGATATTGTCCCAAAGTTATATTTTTTCCTAGTCCTGCTGCTTTTGATAGCGACTCCGACCATCAATCAACTCATTATTACTCATTAACGTATTGCCTCTAATTTACTGACAAACTCACTCCGTTTTTGGATTTTTTCTAACCCGAATAAGTCCGTTGTCGATTTTTTTCATTTTCACCAACCAACCCACTCAAGCGTTGGGTTTTTCTTGATGCGACTAGGTCCATTTGCGATTCCGATCATCGATGAACCCACTTCTTATATTTCTTAATTTCATAGATCTAACTAGGTCCAATGGTGCTTTCAAACCATTGACAAACATACTCCAGTGTTTGATTTCTTTGATCTAAGTCCTACCAAAAATTTCATGCTAAATGTGCTAGTTGTTTGGATGAAGAAGTCTATTTTGGCTTTACCAGCTTCCAACGTTTGGGTAGGTCCAGAGCCGTAACTTGGATTCCCAGTACCCTTGGTGCAATCTTTAGTGTGTGCCCCTTACTATGAAAAACACATGCACACTAGTCGACCCGGCAGACCTTTTCATGCATAGTAGGCAAAAATACGTGTTGGGAACTACCCGTGGCAAATTTCCATACGAATCTCAATTATAGTTTTTCACAATTTTCTCAATCCAACTCGTGATTTTAGCATAAGGAACAGTGGTGCAATTTATCAACAATGCCTGCTGAGTGTGATTCTTTTGTTTTGTATTTTTCTCTGCTCCTCTTTGCCTATGACGGTGCCTTTCAGTCAGAAAGACAAAGCAGGAGTAGCTTAGCCAACTCGGTTTGCCAACAGCGGGCTGAAGCTGATGATCATTCGGCACAAATTTCCTGTCTTTGTCTTTCAAGTGATAGTATTCACCCATGCATTTATATAGGGCCGTCACATTCACGCAGCAGCGAGTGAACTGAATGGACTGTCACTGCGGGCCGCGTGTGCAATGAGAAAAGAGGTATTTTGTTTACTTTATCTTTGATAGTGAGTGTGAAGAGGCAATGGTATCAATTTTCTACAAATTTCAGTCACTGAGATTGAGAATTCGCACCCCTGATGATGAAATATCACATAAACCAGCCGGGAACGATAAAGAACATATCCGCTAAAGTAATGAAGAAAATACATTCAGCAGTTTTCGAAACCAGACCATTTCATTTTTATATATTGAGATTTAGAGAACAATTTTGGCTAATATAATTAAGAATAAACGCTTTTAAAACCATTCAAAAAATCAAAAACAATCGATTCTGTAGTGCGATGTGTTGCTAGTTAACTAGTTGCAACATATGAGAGAAAAGTTTTTTTCATGGATCACGGACTACTACCGGGAGTTGAATCGGTCGCATCGGTCCAATTCCGGTCAAGAAAAATCCCACTCTAGAGTATGTCTCTTAGTGGTTTTGGAGGCACTTGTGTGCTGGTAGGGTCCATAAAATTCAGCTGAATTAGTGATCGGGATCATCATTGGAAGCAAGGAGGTCAAGAAAAAAATCCAACTCAAAACCTCAAGATCTGAATTTAGTTATGTACCTCTTGTTTTTAGAAATGAAGAAAAATCCATAACGAACACTAATTTCCATTAGGAAGTTCTGATCCAAACAAAAATTTTAACAAAGCATCTATTTAGTAGTTGTGGGGTTTGAGTAAGTTACTTTCAGCGTGTGATTATACATTAACACCTCAGCGTGTCAATTGGTGATCAGCAAGCCATGACTCGTCCTCTTCTTGTCAGACCTCCGCGGCGTGCACACGCACCGACGGAGAGCTGATGTCACAGCATTTCGTTTCGTCCATTTGGGGGCCACACATTTTGGCGATCCTGCCAGTTAATTTTTTGGATTCTGATGCTGATTTCAATAGGTGAGTTGCATTCAAACGGGTAATGTGCTAATTAGTAAAATATTGGATGGTTTAAAGAAACACAAAAGGAATGGTGGTTTGTATTATCACAAAGGTGATTTGGAAAATCACAAAGCGCGTCGGGACGACCGCTGAAAAATGGATTGTGGTTTGGAAAATCACAAAGCGCGTCGGGACGACCGCTGGAAAACGGATTGTGGTTTGGAAAATCACAAAGCGCGTCGAGACGACCGCTGAAAAATGGATTGTGGTTTGGAAAATCACAAAGCGCGTCGGGACGACCGCTGGAAAACGGATTGTGGTTTGGAAAATCACAAAGCGCGTCGGGACGACCGCTGGAAACGGATTGTGGTTTGGAAAATCACAAAGCGCGTCGGGAAGACCGCTGGAAAACGGATTGTGGTTTGGAAAATCACAAAGCGCGTCGAGACGACCGCTGAAAAATGGATTGTGGTTTGGAAAATCACAAAGCGCGTCGGGACGACCGCTGAGAAACGGATTGTGGTTTGGAAAATCACAAAGCGCGTCGGGAAGACCGTTGGAAAACGGATTGTGGTTTGGAAAAACACAAAGCGCGTCCGGAAGAACGCTGGAAGACGGATTGTGGTTTGTAAAATAACAAAGCGCGTCTGGAAGACCGCTGGAGACCGTTTGAAAATCACAAAGTGTGTCGAAACGACCGCTGGAAAACGGCTTGTGGTTTGGAAAATCACAAAGCGCGTCGGAAAGATCGCTAGAAAAATAATTGTGGTTTGGAAAATCACAGAACGCGTCTGGAAGTTCGCTGGAAAATTGATTGTAGTTTGGAAAATCAAAAAGCGTGTCTGGAAGACCGCTGGAAAATGCATAATAGTTTGGAAAATCACAAAGCGTGTCTGAAAGACCGCTGGAAAACGGATTTTTTGTTTGAAAATCACAAAGCATGTCTGGACGACCGCTAGAAAACGGCTTGTGGCTTGGAAAATCAAAAAGCGCGTCGAGACGACCGCTAGAAAACGAATTGTGGTTTGGAAAATCACAAAGCGCGCCGGGAAGACCGTTAAAAACGGATTGTGGTTTGGGAAATCAGAGAGCGCGTCTGGAAGTCCGCTGGAAAATCGATCTTGGTTTGGAAAATCAAAAAGCGTGTCTGAAAGACCGCTGGAAAATGGATAATGGTTTGAAAAATCACAAAGCGTGTCTGGAAGACCGCTGGAAAATTTGATTGTGGTTTGGAAAATCACAAAGCGCGTTTGGACGACTGCTGGAAAATGATTGTTGTTTGGAATACAAGAGGCGTCTGGAAGACTTCCAAGGTGAGTGCTGATTTTGGTTAAAATAAATTTAGTTCGATATTTATACTTTCGGCGGATGCTTCAGTGTGAGTACCGAGATCTCGACAACTGATCACTACTGGCGAACATTAAATTGGTGTACAGCGAGATGCTAAAGAGAAAGACATAAAAAACAACGTGGAAGGCATGTGAGATCGCATTAAGTTGATTTGGAAAAGTTATTCACAATTATTAGTTGCTGAGTTGCTATACTCATGACTGTCTCTAGCTTCTACTGTAAGTAGAAAATTACTCAAAAAACGTTTATTCGTAGATTTATAGTCTTGTTGTCGCAGTGAATCAAATGAGGTCCGAATAAAGGTACTAGGGAAACAATCCAAAGTGCAAACGAGACGTAATGTAAATTGTGGCATAAGTTGGTCAATGAAATTAATCCAAATTAAATTTCAGCTTGAAGCTGCGCTTAGACTAAGCTGATTTGAAGGTGTTTGAATTTCCTAGTATCGACTTCCCAACACTATATGTTCCTAGAGAGATCAATATTATAACACTAGGTACTGAACATTTAAACGATACAATCTATTTACTCCCGTATCGTGGTTCTGCGATTAAAAAAAACACGATGTTAAGCCAAGTTTAATCGGTTTCGTGTCGCGCATACAACTTTGAAGAAAATTATTGCGTCCTATGCTAGAAGATTTTTTTTGCCTTTTTTATGAGATAAGAAGGGGAACGGAGAAGTAAGTAAGTAAGGGGAGTAAGTTACTTTCAGCGTGTGATTATACATTAACACCTCAGCGTGTCAATTGGTGATCAGCAAGCCATGACTCGTCCTCTTCTTGTCAGACCTCCGCGGCGTGCACACGCACCGACGGAGAGCTGATGTCACAGCATTTCGTTTCGTCCATTTGAGGGCCACACAGTAGTTGGAATTCAGATGCTCCTATTAAACAAAACCAATAGATGGGTGCAGTGACGGAAATGTCATATCGATGTCATGGGACTAATTTGTTAATAACTTTTTCACAAGTAATTTACAATCGTATGTTTTATATAAACATAAAGCACTCAAAGGATACTTAAACTTTTCTAATAGGTCATTGCTCTAAAACTGAAAATGGCGGCGTGAGAGCCGAATTAGTGTCAAATGACATTAATGTCATGTGATATTTTTTAAATTCGTTATCATGCCTCACACTGTATATTTAGAACAATGACCTGTTTGGCAAAGTTGTAGGATCCTTTAAGCATTACATGTTAATAAAAAAATCCGAGTTGTAAAGGACTTTTGAAAAAAGTTATTAGCAAATTAGTAATAGCAACCCCATGACATTTTTTTGACATTTCCCATCACTGGATGGGTGCTAGAGTTTCCATCCCGGGACATCCCGGGACAAAAAATCCCGGGATTTAGGAAAATTCGGGATTTCCCGCTTCCCGGGATATTATTTTTGAAATCCCGAAAATCCCGGGATACCCGGGACAAAAAATTCAGTTTCATTTCTGGTTCGCAAACAGTGTAATTTTTCTTCTTACAAAAGTTATTTGCTTTGAACGCTTAACCCAACTTAGGTGATAAACTCATATCATATTTTTATACCTCCCATCAGACATGAATTTTTATCCAAGTTCGTTTATTTGGTAGGCTCAGGCATGTATACGGAGCCAAAGTTTTTTGTGATGCACAATCGATATCATCTTATTATTAAATTAGTAAAAGAGGAACAGACATGAAAATATCGGAGACACCCTCACACAAAATATTAGATTCCCCTATACCACTCAATGGAGGGCTACGTCTGATACTTTTTCCAGCAGCTACAGCTCTCTATTAATTAAATGACAAGTATCTACAGTACAAGATCAGCTACATCTATTTGGCTCCTGCTTTCTACCCATTTCCCGTCTACAGCGAGGTTGCGTACACTAGCTGATATTCGCCTTGCTAATCCCCTCGCACCGCCCAACGAGTCAGTCTTCCTGAGCTTCTTGCCTCCAAAACAATTCTTGATCCAATTCATGTCCTTCCAATCGACGTTCGTATAACAAACTTTCCAGCACATGCCCAAGTACAAGTGGTCCAATTTGTTCAATTCTCGGCTTCTGTCAAAATTGTATACCAACTTTAATCGCGTAATCTATTAACCCCATTATCGTTAAAGTATCGAGTTAAAGTTACGTTAAATCATCGAACTCCGATAATAATTGAGTTGATTCATCTTTATAGCAACAAGCGATTACGTTGAACACAATTAACTTTATCGGCGATAACGATAAATTAACGATTAACATCAAGATTAGGAAGCGATCTGTTCAAGATTAGGAAGAGCTGCAGATCTTGGCAAAAGTATCAATTAGTAGCCTGTCATGGGTTGGAGGATACTCTAGTATTGTGTTTTCTTTGTGAGAGGGGTCTCATTTCTCCAATCTTCCATCTTTCGTCACTAGGGTATTAAATGCAATCCCAGCAACTGTCTAAACCCAATGCATATTCAAAACAATGCAAACAGTCAAGCCGACTTCAACCGCCAGCTAACCCTTTTTCCCGGACTCGGCGATCATATATTCCAAAAGGGTACTCTACCTTCCGAGAAAAACGTGAATATTATTTGCTTCTTGAAGTCGTTTTATTTTTCGAAAAAATCGATTAATTAGATATGAATTGAGTTCCAATTTGACATCTGTATTATCTGGCCTTTCTAAAATATGAATTTTACCTATGAACATTGAATAAAATCGTTTTTAAATCAAAACATAAGTTTTCTAAGGAAACATCGAAAAATCCCGGGATCCCGGGATTTCCCGGGATATACGAACAATTTCATCCCGAATCCCGGGACAACGAAAATAGCCGGGAAATGGAAACTCTAATGGGTTCCATCATTCAACGGATTCTGCCTTTCTCCTCCACTGCACTCGCATACGTTTATGGTTTGCAGATATCGGAAATGTTACTGGGCCAAATGCGACCATAATGATTTGTTTGTGCTACATAAAGTTTTCTGAATGAAACGAGCAAAAACAAAAACCTTAACACTACTTCCTTGAATAAGCATTCAACTGGCTCCCTGTACCCGGTTCCGGAACTCTTGGAGAAACCAAATTAGCGGCCAAAAATAAGACCAAACCTTTCAACATGCTTGTGTAGATTTAAAAAAAATGTTCGCATAAGAGGCCCATTAGCTTATCTTATAAAAATTGATCTACAGTGAACGTTAACTAGTTTTTTTTGTTGGAGGTTCGCTAATTGAGGTGAACCCCAATTAAAACCAGCTAAACGTCAAAATATGCTGTGAAAACCGCGTTGACGTTTTGTTTCCTTTATTTGAAGTAAACAATGGCGCTTGTCAAAACGCCCCAATTAACGAAAGGCATTAGATAGTTGGGGTGAGGTCTATCTCTTATAGTGCAATTCTTGATTTCAGCGCCCCGCCAGAGGCTGGCCCTTGGCGGGAGCCAACCCGGCCAGCCATACGCTACGGCGCATCATTCTTTGGTAAATTTTGGAGTCATAATTATGTGACTTTTTGAAACACCACAATCAATCATTTATTTTTTAATTATTTTCTTTCTTTAAAAAAATCAACCGACGAAACGTCATTTGACGGAATGTGCCAAGAATATTCTTTTGAAAATCTGATTTCGACTAAATATTCATTCGACGTAATGTCCTTTCGACCAATCGCTTTTTGACTAAATATACCAAGATTCTTCATTCTAAATGTCCATTCAACCAAACGGCCATTCGACGTAGTCTCTTTCCGACCGAACGTCATACGACCAAATGTCCTATCCTACGTCTCTAGTGGACTAAAAATTTATTTTCGACTGCATTCGACGTGATGTCCCTGCGACCAAATGTCATTTGACTAAATGTCATTGGACGAAATGTTTTTCATTGGAATGAAATAGATTCTCATCACCCAACCTACCGAGCTCGGCTAATGCATTTTCACTGTGATTTATTTTCTTTCAAAATATAAATAACTTAATGCACGCAATGGTACATGTTCGAGAACTCAAAAGTTGACATCTGCTCCATCAGTTTCCGTTTTTTCCCGAATGATGGCTAGTGTCATTAAACAACTAAAACCAAAAAAAATGGTGCTGCTTTGTCTAGACAACATCGCTTTCCACTCGTAAACCAACCAACCAAAACCCCAAAAACTTCACTCATCACTTTTATCTCTGGAGCCGCTGTTTGTAGCATCGACCAACACCCGGACTCAGCAGCGCTTCCTCCGGGAACCACTCTCGCCCATTTATACATGAACGGACATATCAGCACCATCCACAATAATGGCAAACAAAAGTGGAGGAACTTCTAACACTTGACTTTTTATCTGCCAGAAGGGTGGGAAAAATCGAGCCAACAAAACCGCGTCCGGGAAAAACAATGATTTATTACTTTCCCAGTCCAGATTTGGTATATGTGTTTTTATTATACATTTATCTGATACCCATTTCCCGTTCCACGCTTCCCGATGTTACGGTCACCGATCCGCTGTGGCGCAGATTCAGGCTGGAGTTCAGCAAACATGACATCCTTTTTTGAGTATTTTTGTTGTTGAATTTATGTCTACGTATGGTATTCAGAGTTTCCCATTCGCAGACAAATTATTTCTGATGGATTGGCACGTTGGTGATGAAAAATGGCTGAGTGATCGAAACTATTGGTTGTTTGTTTGAATTTCAGAAAGTTTGAATGAAAAAGGTACAATCACACAGAACGCATTTGCTAATGTGTCAAAGGTTGAGTTTATTTTAATTTATTCACATGAAACAATTTAAAGTTTAAATATTGGGAAAACTAAATTCTAGAAATGTCAAAAAACATTTAAGTTTCAAAAAATAAAAAAGTTTTATTGTTAGAAAATGTACGGTGGAAAACGTCATTCAGCGATAATTTCTTAGAAAACAAAGTACCACGCGTCCGCTTTTTTCTATTCTACATGATGACGATAAATACACCGTAAATAAGAAGAAGTTATGTCCCGCAGAATCGTTAGATGCTTGTTCAAATACAGATTTTTTAGATTTCCGCACCATTGCAATATACTTTTTCACCTATCCTGCGTAGTTCTGAATCACAATTTGCTGCATCTACCTCAAACGCGATGAACATGAAAGAATATTGAAAAGGTATTTTGCCCCGGGAGGGGAAGGGCATATGACGTATTAGCTCCCAATCTAGCTTAGACAATTCAGGTTTCCAATTATTATTCTCACAAGACAGTTCGTTTTCAAGGTCCTTGCACAAAGAAATGCAAAACAAGGCAAACCCAGTGACATAATTCAGCAATTCTCCACAGTAGCTTTGTCAAATGCATTCCATTTCTGGTTTTCCACATTCCGCAGGACCCGTTCCGTCACATAAATTCAATGACGAAAGCGCCGACGACGGTAGCTCGCTCAGTTCTAGACGGTTCGTACTCACCAGGATTTGCTACCAGGCAATGCCACAGCTGGAGCGCGTTCGCTAGTCCGAATTGCCACCATTGCTGTGTGTGCCTTCATTTCAAGCGTCATAAACTTTTTATTACCCCTCAGTAACGTTACAATCAGGCAATGACGACGACGCAACCGGGATCGTAAACTAGCCATGAAAACGCGCTGAAATTCCAGATCCATTTCTGCCAGCGGCTACCATGCCTATTCCCCATTTTTTCCCCAAGGCACTGCCAGGATAATGAGCTGAACTTTCAACGCGGTTGCACTTAAATTTGATTTAAAACTATAACCCACAAAGCGTCTGTAACGAATTAGTGCGAAATGGCGCGCGCGCTCACACAGCCGTCAACGGGCACTGGATGGAAATATACCAGTCGAGCCCACCCCGTTACGATGAAGAGCTAAGCGTTGCAAAGACCGGAAATGGGATTTGATTTGCTGCCATTTTTTTAGTGGTGAGCTTTTGCGCTGAGCTTTGACCGAGGGAAGTGTTGCGGCAGTTACAGTTACATAATGCGTCCCGAATGAACTCCATGTATAAAGAAATAAGAGACCTCTTTTTCATGTTGTGGAAAATGATTCTATGCCATGCTAGTACGAATTAAATGCCTTTTCCTTGAACATTATTTGCTTCTAATGTGAAACCTCCCTCGACATATAACAGGGCCATGGCGAATGTTTAGGACACAGATTTGTGCCGAATGAGGATATTCATATGACTAGGGTCAGTCGATAAATGGCCGTTCAACCGCGTCGAAAACCACACTGTTCCTGGGGTAAGATGTTACATATTCGGTTTGGCAGATTCAAGTACCTAGTCGACTTTTGTTGACTTTCAGGTTGAAGGAAAGAAAGTAATTCGAATAAACTTGTTGGAAAGAAAACGGTAAGGCGATTAGAGCGCTGTAGTAGCCAATTAAATTACCACAAAACAAGTTCAGATCAATAAAGCATATTGCACTAGTTGTCGCACTAGTGGTCCTAATTTGGCCAATCCGATAAGAAAACAATGGGATTTGCCAAATTGGGAACCAAAATTAAGAATAGTGCCACAACTGGTGCATGCGTTCCTGTTATGGATTAATCAATTTTTAGGATTTATAACAAATTTTATTGTGGTTTCCACAGCTATTCTAAGGAGCAGGAAGTGAAATCTTTCGCTTGATATAGAAAGTCCACCCACATGCTTTCTACTTATTTAAAAAAAAAATAGTTATTCTTATGTATGGCGACGATTGGTACACCCACCCAATGTGATTCGCCTTCAAATTGAAAATATTGTCGAAGCCTAGGGTCTCCAAATTTCGCAGGTTTTGACATAGTTGACAGTTATAACACATCCGTAAAATCATTTGGAAAATAAAGATTTTTGGTCACTTACAGTAGCTTCATGCGGATTGATAATAAATATTTTATCCAAAGTTTAGAGCCATAGTTATCTAGTTCAGCGGGATTCCAGTTCGAGACAGCAGCACGTACGGACGTGTTTTTTGCTCGCGCATTTTTCGAAGTGTTTTTTCTCGTTCGTTTGTTGTTTACGTTATCGCATCGTTGCGTTGGCGTTATTTTCTCCCGGACCCGTCATGGAAGACTCGGTGGCCGATTCGGTCGCGGAAAAAGTTCCTAAGAGCTCTGCTCTTGGAGGCGTGGGTAACTCCTCCAAGCAGCTTTTGCAGAGCAACGTGTTCTCGCCGTTGCCGCTTGATGACGCCGGCCATCCGCCGGAAAGGAGAAAGAAGCAGCAATCGCAGCTGCCGCTGGTGCAATCTGAGCGATTGGAGAAGTGCCCGCCTGGGAAGGAGTCAAGGTGATCCAATCCAGATCACCACAAATCTATCGTGGAGTTCCTACAGGTCCACAAGTATGAGTTTTACACTCATGACCTCCCCGGCACGAAGCCGCTCAAGGCTTTGCTGTGAGGGCTCCACGATATGATGGAGGAAGAGCTTATCACCGAGCTAGAAAGCAGTGAAATCAAGCCTATCGCTGTGCACAAAATTGTTCGCCACGACTAGGCCAGACAGTACCGAGTTCAGCTTTACCTGGTCCATCTGGAGCATGACTCCATCTCCTTCAAGGACCTGAAGCTGATCGGAGTAATAAACTATACCGTCGTCGGCTGGGAGCGATACCGGCCGGTGCATCGTGACGTGACGCAGTGCACGAAATGTTTCAACTTCGGACATGGCACCCGAAATTGCCACATGGCCGCACGCTGCAACAAGTGTGGCGAACTGCACCCGATGGATGCTTGCGACAAGATGGAGGTGGCCGATCCAAAGTGCGCCAACTGTGGCGAACAACATCGGGCCACTATGAAGGACTGTCCCAAGCGCACCGAGTTCGTGGAGATCCGGAAGAGGACTTCCACTAAAAATCCGTCTATGCATCGACCGACTCCACTCCTGGCGCTGAATAAGAGGATTTTTCCGGCCATTATGCCTTCCCGTCGACCGATCCCGGTCCTAGCCACACAAACGACTTGCAGCTGCCGCTGTATCGGTTCCATCCGCGGCACCCGAAACCCAAGTACCATCGGCTTCCAGTCAGTGGCCCCTGCTTCCTCCCCCTGGATTCCGTCGTCAGGAGTGACAACGAGCCCCCTTCTGGCTGAAGGTGACCCACCGCTCTACACATCAAAGTAGCTAGTTCCAATTTTCACACAACTGGCATCGCGACTACGCGGGTGCAAAACACGCTTCGACCAGATCTTCACCCTGGGCATGTTCGTCATCGAAAATGGCTGCTAGGGTGGGTCTGGTCAATTGGAACGCTTGCTCACTTAAAAGCAAAACTATTGAGCTGGTTGGTTTCCTCGACGAGAGGAAGATCGACGTGGCGTTCATCACGGAAACACACCTGAAGCCCGAGGTGAGCGTATATATTCCGGACTTCCGTGTGGTGAGACTCGATCGGCCAAACTCCAGGGGAGGAGGTGTGGCCATCGCACTGAGAAGCAACATCAATTGTCGTCTGCTATTGAGTTTCCAGCTCAAGTTCATCGAGGCCATTGGGGTAGTAGTTACTACATCGTGGCATACTGACCAACGCAAGCCAAGGAGATCGATGGGACGCGGCGCCAAGAGCAGTTCATCATCGCCGGCGATCTGAATGCAAGTCATCAAGCCTGGAGAAACTCAAGGAGCAATCGGAACGGCATGATCTGGAGTAGCGATCTAGAAAAAGGCCATTACACCATCCTGAACCCGGACTCACCCACCCGTTTGAGCAGATCCGGGGTATATTCGACGCTCGATGTTTATCACGATCAACCCACACCATGTCTCCAGAAGGAACTATCATCGAGTGAACTGGCAGCGGTTCCAGCAGTGCGTCGACAACACCATGGATTACGAGGTGCATTCGGAGACGCCGGAAAGTATCGACCACCAGCTATGCACCATCGAAGAGGCAATCTCGGTGGCCAGAGAGCAGCATGTCCCGACGGCTCGGCAAGTAAGCAACTCCCTACACGGTGTGTTTGTCCGAAGAGGCTTATTTTCAAAAAATCAGTAACTCTAAAACACTCACTACACGAAAGTATAGGTTTTCCTCTTTCACGTAAGTGCAATTTTAAAATGTTCTATCGGGGGTAATTTTTCCATACATTTTTGGGGGGGGGGGTTAAATCGGCTATGATTTGAGATTTCTATGGAGTTTGCACCAAAAATATTGAAGAAATTAAAAATTGTTCTAGATCCCCCGATAGAACATTTTAGTTTACCCACTATATGAAAGAGGAGAGCATATACTTTCACGTGGTGGTTGTTTCAGAGATACTGATTTTTGAAAAATAATGTTTCACCATAGACACACCGTGCCTAAACATCGATATACTCACCAAAGATTTGATTCGATTGCGGAATGTAACTCGCAGGCAGTTTCAGCGTACTGGACTGCCTGAGTTTAAGGCACGCTGCAATCGAATCACAAAAATTATCCAGGCCAGGAGATTTTTCTGGGATTCACTAACGTTGACACTGGCTTGCTTCGCTCCACTTGAGGTTCCGAAAAGAAAATGATTCGGTGTCAAAGCTTCGGATTCCGCGGAGTCCAACGGTAGATATGTCAGAGGCCTCGAATTTACAATATTCTCAACTTCAATAACCAGCGTTTGTAGCTCCTCGTCGTTCAATTTTCCTTCGAAATACGCATGTTTCATGGCTGACTTAACAGACCGCACCAGCCTTTCCCAAGCACCCCCCATATGTGGAGCTCCAGGAGGAATGAAGCTCCACTTCGTCGTCGCATTGGTGAACGTTGGCGACAGATCCTTATCGATTTGTTCCCGTAGAATACGTTCCACTCCCTGGAAGATCGTTCTTTTGTCGCTGAAGATTTCAATTGGTGATCCTCGGCGTCCAATGAATCGTCGTACACAGGAGATGCACGACGCCGTAGACAAGCTGTACACAATTTCTAGGTGAACAGCTCGTACCGTGAGACACGTAAAGAGAGCGATCCACCGCTTTACGTTTGAGCGCCCCACTTTTGTCAGTAATGGTCCAAAATAACCAGACCCACGTAGCTAAACGGGCGAACATTCGTTGCCAGACGAACTGGAGGTAGTGCAGCCCTGGAACTGGAGGTAGTGCAGGAGGTAGTGTAGTTTGCAATTCTGGTGCAGCTACTTTGGGCCATCCTTCCTCTGAAAGTTGCAGAAATTCTGGCCCATTGAACCACCGACTATCGTTGGTAAAGTAAGGACAACGACCCCACTTGGTAGCCTCATCAGCAGGGTTTAGTTTGGTCGGCACCCACCGCCATTCGTTGACACTCGTGTATTCTAAGATCTCTCGTACTCGATGAGCTACGAAAGGCTTGTAGCGTCGTGGGTCTGACCTGATTCACGATCTTGCTGTTATTGAATCCGTCCACACAAACTTCTTAGAAAACACAATATGATGGTTTTCTTGAACGAACTTGCAGCTCCATCCTAAGGATTGACATTGGCTTGAGCGAAGCTACCTTAGATTTTCCAGAAATTAAAGCGCACTTAAAGGTTCCATCTCCCACAGCTGATCGAATGTACGCTACACACGAGTAAGCGATCTCACTTGCGTCGACGAACACGTGAAGTTGTGCATTCTTGTACGTTTCTTCGGTTGCTTGTGGGAAATAACACCTCGGTATCTTCACGTTTGATATAAACTCTATCATTTTGGTCCAACGATTCCAACGTTCAAATACTTCATTGTCAACCGCTTCATTCCAGTCCGTACCCGCTCGCCACAAATCCTGAATCAACACCTTCCCATGAACTATGAACAACGCGAGTAGGCCGAGAGGGTCGTTTCGTGAGACTCGTTTTATTGTCAAGGAAAATCCTGACTTCTTCGCTAAGGCGGGTGGAAAAGCCCAATTCGTCCGAACTTGAAGATCCCAACATTCCGAGTACTCGATCCAATGGCTCACCATCTTCAGCATACAGGTTTTTTGTGTCACTTTCGCTACCAAAGCTGTCGAGGTAGTCATCGACGTAGTGACTCTTTAGTATCCCTTCAACAGCCCTAGGATATTGTTGGATGTGTTCGTATGCGTTCAAATTTTTGACGTATTGCGCCGATGCAGGCGAGCATGTGGCGCCGAACGTAGCAACGTTCATTAGATAGATTTCTACCGGCTCATTAGGTTTTTCACTCCACAGAAACCTTAGTGAGTTTCTATCGGCTGGACGAATGCCTAACTGATGGAACATTTGCTCTATGTCAGCACTGACGGCTACAGAGTATAGGCAGAAACGGAGCATCACGGCAGGCAAGAGTGTTAACAGGTCTGGCCCTTTTATTAATGCACTATTCAGAGACACACCAAATACTTTTGCGGTCGCGTCCCATACAAGGTGAACCTTTCCTGGTTTGTTTGGGTTTGTAACTGCGCCAAACGGAAGGAACCAAACTTTTCTGGGATCCAATTCGTCAGAAGTTGCCCGATGTGCATAACCCTTTTTGATGTATTCTTGAATTTGATGGCTGATGTTCTTCCGAAGACTGGGATTATGATCCATCTTTCGTAGGAGACACTGGTGTCTTCGTAGTGCCATAGCATAGCTGTCAGGAAACTCGACTTCCTCCTCCTTCCACAGAAGACCAGTTTCGAAACTTCTACCGACCCGCTTTGTGGTTTTCTCCAGCAAATCTTGGGCACGTTTTTCTTCTGCGCCAAGCGTGCTTCCAAGTGGGCTCACTCCGTGGTCTTCCACTGCGAAGAACTTTTTAACAGTCTCGTGCAATTCGTCGTCGATCGACCCGTGAATGTTGACGCCCGTAGACACACCACCCTATCCGTGTTTTGACGGCGATTGGGCCGGATCCATCTCCTTCCTTCACCTTCAAGGGAACAGCAAGTTTAAGGTTGACTACACCGATCAAAATCTCCGGTCTAACGTTGTAGTAGCTTTGAATTGGCAACTGTTTCAAATGAGCAAATCTTTTTCTTGCCTCTTCTAACGCGAAAGATTGTGAAGGAATATTCAAATTTTGCACCGTGTGTGCGTCTATCAGCTTGTAGACTCTGTTCCGAATGATCCGGGAGCGAGACCCAATGCGCACGACATCGTCGGGACAGGTAGTATCCTCGGGCCCCTGCTGTTCAACTTGTTCACCTCCGACATGCCAGAACCTCAAGAAGGCGGCACTGTTCGCAGATGACACCTCTATCGTCTACAGGGGATGATTCATACAAGCGCTCGTGGCAAAACTCCAACGAGGCCTGAATGTCCTGACAGATTATTTCACCAGCTGGAAGATCTGTATCAACGCGGTGAAGACCCAGATCATCATCTTCCCCACTCGATGGCTAGGGATGGCTTGTTCCGGCTGAACACTACAAAATCATCCTCAATGGCACGACAGTAGAATGGGCCAACGAGGCTGACTACCTTGGCTTGACCCTCGACAGCAAACTTATTTTTCGGCAACAGGTTGACAAGACGGTGACAAAGTGTAACGTTTTGTTGAAACTGCTGTACCCGTTGATCAACCACCGGCCGTCTTTGTCCCTGAAAAAGAAGCTTGCTGTCTACAAGCAAATCATCCTCCACGTGATCGAATACGGCATGCCGGACTAGGAGAGCTGGGCTAAAACCCATCATCTCAAACTCCAAAGAGTGCAGAACAAATTCCTGAGGATGATCCTCAACACCCCTCCCAGGACACGAACTTCTGAGGTCCACCGTCTGGCAAGTATTAAAATACTACAAGAACGCTTTGGTGAGTGTAAAGATCGGTTTAGGGCTCGTTGATTATCTTCAGACCAAACTGTGATTAGGGCGCTTGTTCCAATCTAGGTTATCAAATTATTATTGTAAATATTTGTGTAAATAGTAGTTAGGTTATCAAATTTTAAAATTAACCGATGCCTCTTTAAGGCTATCTTGAAAAATTAGATAAACTTTTATAAATTAAAACAATTAAAATTAGAAACTAAACTAAAGTTGAAGGGCCAAA